>NW_024466782.1:0-77216 GCF_017591425.1 Ochotona curzoniae
TGTGCGCGTGATAGCGGAGCTAGTCTTGTGGGTCTGTGTGAGGACGATGGGGCTCGTGGGTCTGGGTGCCTGTAGCGCTGGGCCTGTGACGTGTGGAAAAGCAGTTTTCTGCAGCCACGGAGAGAGACCCGGGTTGAGGTCTGAAGACATGTTCTTCACCCAGAGGAGACTCCCTCACGCAGTGCTGGGACGGAGCAGTGCGGTCCGTGCAGGAGCTGGGGTGATGGGCTTGGTGCTGAGCCATGGCATGCAGGAGCCTGTGGAGACCCCCGAGGAAGCCGCGCTGAGGCGCTGGGCTCCTTGAGGGCCGCCAAGGGGAAGCGGGAAGTGGAGGAAGGTGCGTGATCTTGAATGCGGCTCGGGACACGCGGGTGTGTGGTTGGCAGGAAGTGGAGTCTGGGACAGGGACAGGGCGTGGTGGTGGCGGTGGAGCACGGGTTTGCCGCTTGGTGCTGGTGAAGCACAGGTCAGCTGGAGGGTGGGCGGGGAAGCGTGGGTCTGCGTGGGAGAGAGCAGTGGGTTAGTGGGCACTGGGGGCACGGATGTCCAGGACTTGCTGGGGGCTGTGAGGGAAGCATGGTCTGCATTGGGTCAGCAGGGCAGTGCAGGGCTGCGTGGAGCAGGGCTGGAAGTTGGGGTGGGGGGGGTCAGTGCAGGGGTGTGAGGAGGTGTCTGCGTGGAGCAGCAGGAAGCTGGGGTCTGAGTAGGGTCTGCGTGGAGCAAGTTGGGAAGCTGGGGTCTGAGTGCGGTCTGCGTGGAGCAGAGTGGGAAGCTGGGGTCTGAGGCGGGTCTGTGTGCAGCAGGGGAAGTTGGGGTGGGAGGGGTGGTCTGCATGGAGCCACGCAGGAAGCTGGGGTTTAAGGGGGGTCTGCCCACAGCAGAGTCAGCAAGGTTGAGGTGTAGGGGGCGTGTTGGGGTTGGTGGAGACCCCTGAGCAGGGGTGGTGGTGGTGGTCCTGTGTCCCAGGTGGTGAACTCAGGTCACCCAGGAGGCTGCTGCAGGAAGCCCAGATCTGCTCCTTGGGTGGAGGGTTCCTAGGAGGCAGCAGTGAAGCTTCTGAGATAGAGGCAAAGTCTGAGGAGAAGTGCAGGTGTATTCTAGCTCAGGGGGGCAGAGGCAGGTCTGTCTGGGTACTTGGGGAGCTAGGTGGGGAGTCAGCATGAAGTGTAAGTGCCTCCATCAGCAGCAGAAATGCGTGGGTCATTGTTGGCAGACATGTGCGTGTTAGCTGCAGTGCAAAGTACAGGTCTCTAGTGCGGGGATGAAGCCCAGACCCGAGGTGTGGGTGGTAATGTGTGTGTGTGTGTCTGCTGAGGGGAGAGAGGAAAGGTCATGACAGGTCAGGGGCTGTGCTGGTTAGAGCAGTGGAGACCCAGGAGTGTTAGCCTTGCCATGGGACCAGTGGCAGGAAAGGAGAATTTTTGGGGGACAGAATGAAGGGATGGGGGGGTCAAATTTTTTTTCTAGCAAGAAATAGGAAACCTTGAGGAAGAAAAGGTTTGGAATGGTAGAGTTAGATTTCATTTTATTTTCAGATTGAATGATTGAGGAAGGCAGAGGCCATGCATCCTGCTCTCCCTTGGCTGTCCCCAGTAGCCTGGGTCTGAGCCATGTCAAAGCCAAGAGCCAGCCTCTCCATCCTTGTCTTCCCCGAGTGCAGCGTCCCCAGCCCTTGCACCATCTTGTGATTGCCAGGCACACGAGCAGTGAGCAGGATGGGAAGCAGTGAAAATGGCTTTGTTGCCATGCTCCAATGAGAGATGCCAGCATTGCAAGCAATGGCTCAAACTGTGCCACCATGCTGTCCCCAGGCTGCACATTTCAGTAGGCAGTCATAGAATTCTCATTGAAAAGTTCATACTGGAATGTCAAGTGAGGAGTGATGGTTCAAGCCAAGTCTTTGAATGTCAGTGCTAGTTCACTCCCTTGGGGATTCTGTGTCAGGTTTCGAGAGAATCCAAGTCGCATGGGCTGCCTGGTAGTCACTTGCATTGCTTTTGATGGTGCAGGGGCAGTCACGGGGAAGTGAGCCCTGTAGCCCTTTGCAGAAGTTTCCACATCGGGCTCCCTTCTTAGTTAGCAAGGATTCTGACTGGATGGCTCTGCAGGGTTTGTGCTGCAGGGAGAGTTGACCAGCAGGGCGGGTCCCCCTTTTTCTCCTGACCAGCAGAGTGCTTACTCTCTGCCCTGTTACTCTTGTGCGTGTACACACTTGGTCTCTGTTTCTAGGGGTCATATATGTAGAGTTTTAAATTTAACTTATTTATTTGTGTGTTTGCTTTGTTGCAGATAGGTGAGAACCTGCAAGGGCTACAGGAGGCAGGGCAGGGAAGCTGACTAGGGTGGCTCTCTGCCAGGTGCCTGGGGAACAATGACAGTGATCAGAAGATGTGCTTTTCCTTATAGCCGATGAGTATGAAGGACGAGTTTTCGCAGTCAGAAAGAACTTCAAGCACTTGATGATGGAGGTGATGCAAAGCTGGGACTTTCTGCCTAGGATCTTCAATCAAGAAGTCCTGGAGAACTCCCAGAAGTTGAGGATTATCAACAAAAGTGAGTCTGCATTCTCAGCAGGTATCGGAGTTGGGAGGTGTATAGTTCATTCTGCACTGGTTCACCCTAGATGAACAGCAGCAAAGTAACTGTGAGTGACTGGAGTTATGCTTGTGTGGATGGGTGCCAGGCAAAAGTGGGCTGCTTTCTGAAGCACCTGACATGACTTCTCCCTTTCTCTTTTCTGCTGGCTCTGCTGCCCAGCAGAGGATGTTTAGACATTGGAAAACTGGAAAAAATTAGGTGTTTTACTTGTGCAAATGAAGGATTTTGCCGTGTTCTCATCTGGCATAGAGTTATTGGCTGGGCCATGTCCAGTGCAGAGTTTAAAGTCACAGTGGAATAGCCGTCCAGGATCCTGCTGACATTAGAGATTACCCTGAGGAAGACTTGGCCTTGGCCTCTCTGAGAGCAAAGTAGGATGAAAGTGTCCTTTTGTGGTTGAGATTGATTTAGCAGGCCCTTTTGGACAGGTTGCTATCATGGTATGACAACTACATGGTCTGGGCAAGGAGATGCCAGAGGTCAAGGGTGTGATTTTGTGGGCTGAGCAGGTGAATGACCCCGTCAGCACAAAGCCAGAGGCAGAGTGTTGGTGGTTGCTGTGCGAGGACAGCCTTATGCTACAGGGGGCGATTTCTACAGTGATGACCTTTGTCTCCTCAGGAACCTGTGGGTTTAGGGACAACCTCAGGGATGGCTTTGCTGGACAAGAGTCAGTGGGGGCAGAGATGGCCTCATGTGACAGGTTTCCATGGGTAAAGTAATGACCTCACCCATCTGGGGCCTGTGGGTACAGATAAGGTATTGCAGAACAGGGATCGTCTTGTGTGACAGGGGACTATGGGTGTAGGATGACATCCCAGCATGTGGGATGTTGTGGAGTCTGTTGTCAATTTTCTTTGTATGTGGTTTGACCTTGCATGCCAGGGCTTGTGGGTGAGGGGTAGGGCAGGTGTGATTGTGACCTGTGTGTTGTGGACTACCCTACCATCTGGTGCCTGTGGGTTCAGAGATGGCCTTGGATTTAGAGGTTTGTGGGTGTAGAGACAGCCTTACACAACAGGGATCTTTGGGTTCAGGCTGGGTTAAGGGCCTGGAAGGAACAGCATTGTACAAAAGGCATCAGTGGGTACAAGATAACATCTCATGCCACAGAGGCTTGTAGCTACAAGGAAGGCCTCATTTGTTGAGCTCTCAGGTGTGAGCACAGCCTCAGTGTCTGTGACCTGTTCTTGCATGATGGATATGGGTATGGGATGGCACCCAGCACCAGTGGTCTTTGGGTATGGGAGATTGTCCCTGGATCTCTTCCTGTTTGACCTATATGGGAGTTCATAAAGACATGGCATACTGAGTCCCCAGGGGAGCCCCTGTCAATGGTATTGGCACCCCGAGAATCTGCTTGACCTGATCACTGGCCATACAGGCGAGAACAGTGGGATGCACCCCAGGCTTCCTTCTCTGTCCTTGGATGAGCTGTGCTGGGACTTCCTTGATAAGCAACTCTGACATTGTTGTTGTGGTCCCACAATTACCTACCAGGCACATGTGGTTTATGTGACCTTCAGCAGGATTGGAGGATCTAGAGAGGCAGAGCTGCCTTCTCGCCAATTACAGTGCCATTGGGGGAGGGTGGTGGAAGGATTGTTAGGGGATGCCCTCTTGCCTTCCCTTTTTCTTATTCTAAATAAGTTTATGCTGGCTTTATGATAACTAGACATGCTCAACCAGACTGTATCTGGTGAGTCTTGCTGAAGAACACTGTCAGCTCATCTCCTTAGTGGTCATGGGGGTCTGCTAGTCAGAAACCCCTGAGATTTAGCTACAGGGAAGGTCCGTGGTGATAGTGGCCTGTAGTGAAGAATGACCTTATGTGGCATTGATTTTTGTTTGCAGGAATGGCCTCAACCAAAAAGGTTTCGTTGGGTGCAGGGATGACCTCATATGACTGAGGCCCATGTGTGCAGGAATGGACTTATGTGTCAGGGATCTTTGCATGCAGGACAGCCTTGTGTCACTTTGGCTGTTGCTACATGGATGGCTTCATGCAGCACAGACCTGTGAGAGAGGATGGTCTTGCAGGACTGTTTGCTGAACTGTCTAAAAGACATGAGTCTGTGGGTTTATGGAGAGTCTCATGACAGGGCCCTTAAGTGCAGACATGACCTCATGTGCAGAATGAGGTCCAGGGATGTACTTGTGCTATTTTGACCATTAGTTTAGGGAGGGCTTTATTCAGCAGAGGCTTGTGTGTATGGGCAGCCTTGTGTGACACTGGGCTTTGGGTCCGGGGTAACCTTGTATGGGAGGACCTGTATATATTGCAGAGATTGCCTCATACATGAGGAATCCATGGGTTTAGAATTTCCATGAGTGACAGGGGCCTTTGGGTACAGCAATGGCCTCATGTAGCAGAACTGTAGGCATAGGGTAGCTTCATGTGACATTTGACTTTGCTTATAGAAGTGGCCTCATGTCACCAGGATTTGTGGGAATAGGACTACATTGTGAGTCTCAGGCTTGTGGATGCATGGTGGCCTCATGAAGCAGAGACCTTTCTGTCCTGGGATCACCCCATGTGATAAGGACCATTGGATGTAGGACAACCTCGCACCATATTGGTCATTGTAGCAGGGATGGCTTCATGCAACAGAGGCCTGTAGTTTGCAAGATGCCCCTGTGCAAATTGGGCTTGTGATTCAGGATGGCTTTGTAGGACCCTCTCTTGTGTTTGCAAGGTTTGCCTGGAAGACAGGATGGTGTGGGTCCAGGAAAGTTCCTGTGCAAAAGGGCTCTTAGATTCAGGCATGGCCTATGTCACTGTAGCCCGAGGTGCAGGGATGACCTCATGCTAGATGGTTCTCCATGTCTAGGATGGCCTAAAGTGAGATACTATTATGCTTCAGGGTCCCTGGGTGTGGGATGGCCTTGTACAATGGAACTTTGTGTTCAGGGATGGCCTTGTGTGACTTTGTCCTCTGTGTGCAGGGATGTTTTCATACAGAATTGGCCTTTGGATACAGGGAAGTCTTCCCCAAATGGATGAGGATGGAGTCATATGACAGGCCTGAGTATACAGGAAGCCTCATGTGACAGGTGCATTTGGGTGCAGGGATGACCTTGTATGACAGATGCCTTTGTGTACAGGATGGAGTTGTGCAACTAGCTACTGGTGCAAGGGTCTCCTCATGTGACATGGGTTTTTGGAGGCAGGTGTGGCCTTATGTAAAAAGGTTTTTGGTGTGCTGAAATAGCCTCATGTGTGAGGGCCTTGTGGATGCAGGAAGAACTCTAATAACAGCCAATGGGTACAGGGATGGTGTCATGCAATGGAGAACTGTGGGTGGAGCAAGGCTTGACCCAACCTTGGCCTTTGGTTGCAGAGGTTTCCTCACACAGCAGGAGCCCATGGGAACAGGTATGGTCTTGTGTGATAGTGGTTTTGTAGGAATGATCTCATGCAAAGGAGCCTGTGAGTGCAGGGTTGGCCTCATGACAAAGGGGATTTTGTGTTCTGCGAGTGACTGCGGCCACTGGCTGCAGGAATGGACTTGTACAACTGGGACCTGTCTGTGCAGGTCGATCTTGTGCAACTTGGGCCTGTAATAGAGCATGGCCTTGCCAGACTAGCCCCTGCATTTTCTGTGTCTCCCTGGAAGACAAGGATATGTGGGTTTAGGGACAATCTTATGAGACTAGTGGCTTGGGTACAAGCATGGCCCTGTGCAGTGTGGCTGGCTGTTGGGGTGGATGTATGGCCTTCTGCAACTTTGGCCTTTGTATGCCTTTGTATGCAGGCCAGTGGATGCATGAGTGTCCTTGTGAGACAGGGGCCTTTCTGTTCACAGTATCCATGTCTGAGAAGCATCTGTGTGTGCAGGAGGAGCTGGTCCAACAGAAGCATTGCGGTGCATAGATGGTCTGCTGTGACAAGGACTTGTGGGTGCAGATTGGACTCACTTGGCATTGGCCTTTAGTTGTTGGCATGGCCTTTTGCAACAGAGCCTCGGGGTGAGGACAGCCTTGTGTTACTCTGGCCTTTTTGTTGCAGCACAGCAGTGGGTGGTCGTGTGGCCTGCTGAGACAGCAGAGTTGTTGCCAAACCTGGCTGTTCCTGGAGCAGAGTGTGATAGAATAGGCAGGCAAGAAGGCACCTTGCAATTTCCAACCTAGTTTGGCCCTGGGGCAGCAACCAGGTTGGAAAGGCATATCGCCTGGGGCCACAGAGACCCAGGAGAGTGGAACTGACAGCAGAGTTGCTGCTTTGTGATTAGCCCTTTGAGGAAGCAGGTCACTGGCTGAGCCTGCCTGGCCCAATAGCAGGGAAAGGCCAATGGCACAGGCAGGCCTGAGGACCATGGGGGCAGGCACCTGAGCTGGCCTGGCCCTGGAGTGATTGGCAGGTGCTCTTGGGTATAGGAGGTACCACCAGAGCTGGACTGGCCCTGGAGGGTCAGTCATGGAGGTGGGATGCCATGCTATGATGCGGGGTCCCTGGCCAAGCAGATCTGGCCCTGGAGGAGCTGGTAGGTGGCCAGGTGGGCAGCCTAATGTGCCAGACTCAAAGCCAAGTCAGCCTGTTCCTCTTGCAGTGGCCACAACAGGAACACTTGAGGTTTGATGGCCCCAGGGCAAATGATCCTAGCTCTGAGTGCCAGGCAGAGTGACCGGATATGCCAACTGGTGCCTAAGGTTGCCAGGAAATGATCCCCAGCTGTACAGTGGCTGTGCAGTGGAGCATCCTGCTGAGAGAGTAGGTTCACTGCCTGTAATTGAATTTCCCTGGAGTAGTGGCGCTGCAGTGTCCCTGATGAGCTAGGAGTGTGCCTTGCAATAGCCCAGCAAGCCTGGTCCTAGAGCAGCAAGCAGGATGGCAGGCAGGCATGCTTCATGTGTAGAGTCTGTTGGCTGGGCTGGCCTGGCACTCTAGTGACCAACAGTTTGACTGTGGATGTGGTATCTGTTATCGAAAGGGGTATGGCCCTGCAGCAGCAAGCAAGTGGGGTGGTGTGGTGAGCTTTCTGCATGTTCATGGACTAGGTGGAGCCAGGGTGGCCCTGGAACAGGTGGTGGTGGGTGGCTGTGGGAGCTGGTGGAGGTGTTTGCTGCAGACCCTGCCTTGCTGTGGAGCAGCGGCCATGGGGGCCTGTGGTCTGGGTTCAGTGGGATGCCAGCCAAGCCTTAGTGGCACCAGAGAAGCTGGTACACTGGGAATGCAGAAGGCTCTGCCAGAACTGCTTTGGCACTTAAATGGCAGGGAAGGCAGCAGGGTGGACATGTTTTCCTGTGGGAGATTCAGGTCCTGTGGGCTGGTGCTATAGGGTCACCATGTAGAACAGGGCCAGCCTTCAGTGCCTAGTGGGCCAGCAGTCTGCTGAGAGAGCAGGGTCATTGGCAGAGCCCACCAGTTCCTGAAGTAGCTGCTGGGACACCACATGAGCCTGAATGGCACCGGAGCAACTGGCAGGCAGCTTGGAACACAAGGGGTATCAGCGTGCTGGCCTAGCCCTGGAGCGTACAGTGGTTGGTGGGGGTTACAGGCTTAATTGGAATGGCCATGAAGGAGCTAGTGGGGTGGTGGGACAGACAGAGGAGAAGTGAGTACGGTACTGGCTGGACCTGGAGCAACTTTCAGGCTGGCTAGAAAGTCAAGGGATGTCAGCAAGCAGGCCTGGCCCTTGAGTGGATGGTGGGCCGGGGTGCAGGGGCACCTGCTGAGCCAGAATGGCCCTAGAGCAGTGGGCAGCCAAGCGGCCTGCTGAAGGTGTGAGTCCACTGGTCAAACCCAATCTGCCCTGCGCATCGGACATGGTGGCATGACTGGTTGGGCAGTGGCGTGCCTGTCAACAGCTGACTGAACCGGGTCCTAGAGCAGTGAGCAGTGTGCTGGGCAGGCCTGCTTTGTGCGCAGGGCATTTGGCCGAGCTGGCATGAGGTTGCAAGTGACAGGCAAGCTTGGGACATGGTGGGGTGACCCTGCAGTGGTAATCAGGGAGGTAGGGCACGCAGCCTTAGGTTGTGGGGCGTTGGCCAAGCCTGGCTAGCCATTGCGGGGCTGGTAGGCATGTCGAGAATGTGGGAAGCTCCGCAGAAAAGGGTTTGGGTCCTAGAACCTTAGTCATGGCAGCATTGTGTGCATGCTCTGGCATAGGGGATTCAGTTCCTGTGGGCTTGTGCCACGGCTGTCTGTCAGAACAGGCCTGCACCTATGGCAGCTGGCAATTGAGCAGTCTATTTAGGGAGTGGGGATGTGTGCGAGTCCACCTGTGCCTGGAACAGCTGATCTAGTGGTGATCTAGTGGTGTGTGGATGCTGACTGAGCCTGCCTGATGTTGGAGCAGCTTGCAGGCAGGCTTGGAACATGAGGGGTCTCAGTGAACTGTCCTGGAACTAGAGTGGAGGTGGTTGGGTAGCAGGGGTCACCAGCTGAGCCAGAATGGCTCTAGAGCAGTGAGCTTGGTGGTGAGGCTGGTGGTTTCTAGGAGCTTGGGAGGTGCTGGCCTAGCCCACCTAGTCTGGATCAGCTGGTAGGGCAATGTCTTAAGCAGGCTAGAGGTACCAGGGTTTCTGTCCAAGCTGCCCTGTTCCTGCTGCAGCAGCCATGGCAAAAGTGCTACAGGTGTGGTTAGCCCAGGGCAAGTGAGTATGGCCTTGAAGCACCAGGTAGGGCAGCAAGGTGTGCTGGCTGGTGCTACAGGGTTGCCAGCCCAATGGGCTTGCCAGCCCAATGGGCCTGGCCCTAGAGGGGTGGGTGGCTAAACAGCTTGCTAAGGGGGTAGACCACTGCCTGAGCCCTACATGGCCCTGGAGTCACCGGTAAGGATGGTAAGGATGGTAAGAATACAGGGCTGGCGGTTTAGGGACGTGCCTGTATCTTGTCGACAGAACCTGGCCTTGGAGCAGCAAGTGTGGCACAGCAGACAGGCCTGCTTTGTGTGTGGGTGGACCTAGGCCACCTAAGGGTTAAGGTTCCCTAAGTCCCTCTGGTCCCAGATGGGAGGCCACAGCTAATTGGGGAGCTCCTGTTGGGGAGCTAGGCCACACGCAGTCATGCAAAAATCCTGCAAGTGATCCCTGCTACTTAAGCTACACATTAAGTTATCCCATTCAAGAATCGCGTGGCATCCATGACTGTGTTCTAGTGTGATTCGCAGTGCTTTAGCAGTCCAAATCCAATTAATGCTAGTGTTGCAAAAAAGCCTTTGATTGACCTGGATCAACTTAACCTGGGAGCTGTGTGCCCTTCCCCACCTTAGTTTTTTCAACAACTCTCTAGTTTATTCCTGTTTTTCCCTTGCGTATTCCTTCCTTCCTTCAGCTCTGCCTATCTCTCTTTCTTCATTACCTTCTCCCCCACCCTTTCTTCCTTCCTTGCTTTGTTCTCATCTGCTAATTTTTCCACAAGGAATGCAGATGTATCATAAACATTCTTTTTTTTTTCTGTCATTGCACTCTAAACAACAGATAAAATGAATTTGGCTTTCATTCTCCTTTTGACTGCTGTCCCTGAGCTGATTTCTGGTAATCTGATCCAGCTCTTGAAGGCCACCTCTAATGTCTTCTCTTTTTTGCTTTCTTTTCTTTTCCTTGCTCCTTTCCCTTCTATTTCTCCCCCCACCTGCGTTCTTTCCATTCTCTCCCTTCTTTTAAATGTATTACAGCCTTAAAATTTAGAAACTTGGCCAGTGCAGATTGCTCAGCATGGAACTGTATGCCTAGAAGTTGTGAAGCCTCCAACACCCCCACCGACACCCTACCTCCTTCCCAATCCTTGTTGAAACAGAGGCAGCTGCTGTCTGGGAGCGAACCTGTATCCTGAGCCGGAAGTCCAGGCTGTGCCTCCCCAACCCAGAGTGATGGCAACATGCATGGAGCACGCAAGGAGCCATGAGTTCTCCTATCCACACTAAAGGCTCATCTTCACCCAGAAGGCTGTTGGAAGTTCCAGGAAGCTTCAGTCTCCCCTCTGAGATGTAATTCCAGCAGGAGCCCTTTCTCCGCAAAATGAAGATGTCACCAACTCTAAAGATGAGATAGTTTCACTGGCAAGATCTATTTCGTACCTTATTTTAGTGAGTTGTTCCTCCACGTTCTCTTTGAAACCCATTCCCTTTGCCTTCCTTGTTGAAAACAGCAACCTGCAGGGCTCTCTCTGCAGGCCCCTCCTCTGAGTTGGTTATCGGCACAGACCTTGTCCACAAGGTACGGTGGCACTTGTCGGTGCAGGAGAGAAGCACTGTGCACTCCCAGCAGCCATAGCCTTCACAGCAGCTCTGTTTAATTACCTGATTTACTGAGGTACTACAGCTGGAAAAAAAAGAACACTGTTCCATGTGCATTAGAATCATAAGATTTCATCTATCGTGAATGCTCTGTTCTGACATGATTGTCCCACTCTGAACATTCATAAAGTTTCTATCACTGGTGAATTTTCTATTTCGTGAGAACAGATTTTCATAAAAAGGTATTTTTAAAAGTCATTACTGTCATATCTGTCCCCCTTGTTTGACTTCACTGATGTCCATAAGATTTGGTTTATACAGAAAACATTTCCAGTCATATATTCATAAGGTCTCTCCCCTATGTTTGTTCCTTGATGTATTCTGAGTTGTGATTTCTAGATAAAGGCTTTTCCAGTCATGGAATTCATAAGATTTCTCCCTAGTGTGTTTGCCAATGTCTTATAAAGGATAACATATGGCAAAAAGCTTTTCCACACTCGTTACTTTTGTAAGGTTGTTCCCCTTATGGAGCATGAAGTAGGTGATTGTACTTAGACTACCAGAGATCCCATTTCCCAGATTGGATGCCAGGGCCAATTAGTAACAGGATCCAGAAGTCATCATCCACTACATGGAAAGGAAAAAGCAAGGTGCCTCCCTCTGGTGAGGATGCAATTCATTCAAAGGCTCAACCTCTCTTACATTTGGTCCTAATAGTGTATCAATCATTGTCAGAGGCAGAAGAGAGATGAGCACTGACTACACTGATGGAGTGGTAAGTCCATTCTAAAGCCCTCATGCTTCACAGAATCCAGTCAGTGGCTGTAATCAGCCCTGACATTGCAGGAGGAGTCAAGAGATCCTGTTTGGTAGGTGATTACAAATGGATTGTCCTGAACTAACTGCTGTGAGGCATCTGGAGGGAAAAAGATCTCATAGAAATGACCACTCACAGAGCTGGTTAAATGGAGTTACACTGACTATGCACATCTGCTCTCTGTCCACTCTTTCTTACTTGACCAGTTAAAACTCTTCCCATTTCTGAAAAGCTGCATTTTTGTCATTTGCTTCCTTAAAAATTAAATAAGAGGAAAAAACTGCGTGTGCACTTGCACACACACACACACACACACACACACACACACACACCATCCATCTGCTACTTCTCTCCCCAAATGCTGACAACAGCTGCAACTGGACCTTGCTGCCTCCAGGAGCCAGTGTTTGGCCCATCACATGCTCCTCTTATTCCTGTGCATTAGCTGGAAGCTAGGTTAGAACGATGTTACAGTGGAGACAGAACTAGATCCCATGCATTCCATCATGGGATGAGGGCATCCCACACAGCAACCTAACACACTGCAGCACAACAAAGGCTTCTGAGCTTTATTAATTTATCTAAAAAGTCCAAATTAGAGAAAGACAGATGCAGAGAGAGATTATTTTGTGTGCCCCAGTTTGTTGCAATGACCAGGGCTGGGCCAGACGAAAGCTGGAGCCAAGTGCTGCATCTGTGTCTCTTATTGGGAGCAGGGACCCAAACACCATGCCAGCTAGATTAAAAGTGGAGCATCCAAGGTTTGAACCAGGATCCACATGGGATGCAGGCACCACAGGCTGCAGCCCTAACTGCTGTGTCACAAGACCAGTTCCAGGGCTTTCCATTTTTACATTTATATTCTCTTCATTCTGTGGCCTACAACCAGCTTGTTATTTTTGAATGGTGAAATTGATATACCTATCACTCAGGCATTAAAAAAAACTTTTTTGCAAAAGGAAATTGATTTGGTAAATAAAAAGACTTTGTGATCACCTGGTTCTCATGCTGAGAGCTCTTCATGCTAGGAAATGGGGTGAGCTAGGACAGGGGCTGCCCTCTTGCCCATCATTGTGGGGACCTGATCCTGAACTGGTAGATGCCCTTGCTCTGGATCTCAGATCCCTTCCCAAGATCTGTTGAAAGTTCTCAATACAAGTGATTGTTGGAGTGCTGGACCATATCTGTGATCATTGGTTGGGTCGCGGGTCTTCCCTGTGGTTCTGTAGGGCACTCAATACCCTCATTTTTCCTGCTTCTTCCCCCACTGGTCCAGAAAGCCCCTCCAGAGCAGGTGATCATGCTGGTGCCAAGTGGAATGTCCAGCTTGGATGGAAGAAGTGGTTCAGGGAACATCTAGAAGAGGGGGGCACCATGGACAAAAGCGTCTCTAACTCACCACATTTTTTTCTGCAGGAGCCCAGCAAGCAGGTGTCGCATGTCACACCTCCTCAGCCACTTGATCAGCATGGAGACTCCTGTGTCCTGATCTGTGCTCATGGTCAGGCAAGTGTGCAGGTGAGTGAGGACTCAGGGCTAGAGGCCCGAGACTTTCAGCAGAAGTCAAGCTTTCCATTTCTGTGCTCTAGCATGGTCCTAGATCTGGGTCAGGACTCAGGGCTGGAAATACAGTGGCACAACATCCTCAAATGGCAAGAAAATGCCTCTTAATGGGTGCCCCTGCCAGCCCCTTTCCTAGAGTGGCCACATGCAGAATGGAGTTCACAGATTCCTCCCACCCCCTGAGTGCCATGATTGACCAGCTGCCTGATAGCATTTGGACATTTATAGGCTGTCCCTGCGTTGTACCTCTGTTACTGTTGACCAGCTGCTGAGGCTCAGGCCTGGGCTGGCTTGGGCTGCTGGGTCAAGGGGGCACACTGTTATCACCCAATGGAGCTGCACCATGAGACACTCGATAGTAGCTTGGCAGCCAGCACCACAGCTTCCCAAGGCCTGAGTTTCTGAGCCACAGCCCCAATCTTTCTGGCTGTGTAGCATACACTACAGCTCAGGGCCTGAGGCCCAATTACATTCCAGGCCCAAATAGTTTATCTTCCTGGATTTGGGCGGGGGGGGGGTGAAATACCCACATGTAGCATCTGCCCATTTAAGAGAGCCTCCCACCAAGATGGAGGGGCCAGCCTGTGCCTCTGTACCTCACAGTGGCAGTTGGATAATTCCATTTACGTAGAGGGGTGGGGGTGGGGTGGTGAAGAGGGGGTATGTCACAGGCTCTAGTGAGATGGATTCAGACCAGCATTATCCTGAAATAGAAAGTTTGATAAAGGGGCCATGACACCCTAACAGTTTTGTGGTGTAACATCACAGGCTTGTGGGATCTATTTTCCGTGACGCTCCCTGGTCCCCCATAGCTGGCTCTGCAGTGGTACGCTCCAGTTGCTAGGTGTAGAGTTCAGAACGAAGTTGGTGTTCTTTGCTGCGAGGCCGTGGATGTGGTGGTGACCACTGAAGCTGTCTTGCTTCATGGAGCCGCCAGGGGCTACCCCTCATTCATATGGGGGGTGGTTCCTGGATGAGCTACACAATGTGAGTCTGGGCACTGTGAGGGTTTTGTGATTTGAGCCACTGTTGTCACAGGGTCTGAGGCCAGCCCTCGCCTATGGTCAGGCGTATTGGATGGTTTGTTCCTATCGTATAGCAGGACCTGGGTATCAGGAACGTGAAGAGGGAGCTTGGTTTATTGGATATTACAAAGTAAGGGAATGTTTTCTGAGTGCCAAATGAAGTGGCCTTTTTGTTTTGTTTGTTTTAAATTTGGGGCAGGGATCCATGACCTGTGATTCTTCCAACTGTGACAATTTTGAGGACAAATCTCCCCAAATCCATTTAGTGATGAAACCTCTTGTATGGAAAAGATACTTGAACTCAGTTGAAAGATTGGGATTATATCTCATTATCTTCCATGAAAAGTGTCCCTGAGACGCTTTTCAAGTGAGATTGTTCACCCTCTTTCATCTTTGTCTTGTTAACAGAGAGGAGATTGTTAAAGCTTAGTGATTGTCAATTCCCAGTGTTACCTTTTGTTGTTGTTGTTGTTCAGTTCATTATTAGGTCACAGAGACCTCCTGCCTTTCAGTGTGTATCATTGTCTTTGTTGCATATTGCCAAGTTTAAAAAAAAACTAATATTTTTAAAAGACTATTTAAACATTGAGGCAGATGTAATTATGCTGTTCTTTCACTTATTGCACTGTAGTGTGAGGGAGGGGTGTGTGTGTGTATTCTGAGTGAAGTAACATAAAGTTTTGGCCACCAGTATCAAGGTGTCAAGGAAGAGAAGACAACAGTTAGAACAGATCACCAGTATTAAAAAATCAAATGCTTACTGAAGCATACACACACCTGCTAGGGAGATTTATAGGCTGGGCAGATGACATTCTCTTGATTATGGAAGTCTTTAGGCTGAGGAAATGTCTTAAGCAGTGCAGGCATGAAGCACAACGGTGCATTAAGGTGAAAAGCAGCTGTGTTAGTGGAGAGTGGGCTCAGGAACTGATGATATGTTGGCATGCTTGCTGGCATTGGGGAGCTGTTTGAAGCCTTTTCAGGAGTTAGACCTGGGCCTTCCTGAGCCTAGGTAAGATGGAAGGTAGATGTCAGAGAAGCAAAACTGAAGATAGAGCTGCAGTGAGAGGGGACAATGAGTGAGGACATGTTTAAGCATTGGAAATTAAAATTAGTATTGCTTTAATTAGGGATGAGGGAGAAAAAGGCATTTGGAGAGTGAAAAGCTAGGTAAAAACTAGTTTGGCTTTTTTTTTTTTTGTTGTTGTTGTTGTTCTTTTTCTGCCTCTCCAAAAAAAAGTAAAGCTATTAGGTTTATTTATTTGGTATAGTTTAATGAACTATAGACAACAACCTGGGTATGGGCATTAGAGTTAGAAAAATGATTTTGGAGGGAAGAATACTTCTTAAAGGGTGTTTTTTTTTTTTAGGAAGAAAGTTCCTAGCAAGTGAACATTAGCTGTAGAGATTTTGGATTGAAACCTGGAAAGAACTAAACTTGTGCTTCAGAAGACTCTTTAAAATGTATTTTTATTCTCCTTCTTTCTCCTCCCTGCCTCCTTTGTTTTTGGTAGAGTAGCATCTGGGGCTTGGCAAAGAAACAACAGAAAAATCTTACTGAGCGATGATGAGTGATGAGCTGACCCAGAGAAAGTTGACGCACAGAAACAAGGTTGAAAGTCTTGAGCTGTGTTGTGCTCAAGACCTATGGTGGCAGTGAGGGGAAGAAATGATTTGCAAGGTCACAGTTATGGCATGACTACTATGCATGGGGCAAAAAAAATGTTCACCCTCTCAATTACTTGAGTGTTCCAAATGTTTCGTTCCCATCATAGATAATCAGAGAAACCTATAGAGTTTGGATGCAGGGGTTCAGAATCTAAATACAGGGACCAGAATCATGACATTGCCATCCCATGCTGAAATATTGGCTGTTCCACTTCGGATCTACTTACTTTGATGTACATGGGAAAGCAGCAGAAGCTGGCCCATGTGCTTGGACAGCTGCAGCCCATGTGGGAGACCCAGATGTTGTTGTAGATATCTGACTTTGGCCAGACCTAGCTTCTTCTGCTTTTGTGATTGGGGGAAGTGGATAGAAGAATTATCTCTGCCTGTTTCACTCTACTTCTGAAGTAAAAATGAGTCCTTTAAAACAGAACTTTAAACCCTAGCTTGTCATTGGTTTTTAAACTTTTAAATTGAGATATTTGTTTAAGAGTTGTGGAGATTGAGTCAGAGAATGAGAGTGCTTTCACCTGCTTGTCTGCTCCCTGAGTGTCTGCTGTGTCTGAGGCTAAAGCTGGGAATCATGCATACAACTTAGGTTTCCCATGTGGGGTCAGGAACTCAGTTACTTGAGCCATGACTGCTGCCTCCCATAGTCTGCATTAGCAGCAAGCTGGAGTCAGTACCTGGAACTGGGAATTGAACAAGGTAACTCTGTGGAATGTGAGTATCTTAATCATTAAACAAAAATATCCACTCCTCAACGTCCATTTGCAAGCTTCAGATAAATGTTTTCTTTCCAGTAGGAATATATTTTGTGTAAAATACAGTATGCTTTATATATAAAACCCAATTGGTGTTTAAAAAAAAAAGTAACGGAACTTAGGTCAGTCAGCTTCTTTCTTTGGCCTTCTTTGTTTCTGTTCTTTCCTTTGGAAGCTATGGGAGCACATCTGTATGCTTCCAGTTTAAGAAATCATTGCCTTTCCCTCTATTGCACTTCTTTATCATTGAGTGATAGTAGCTAGAAGTTTGCAGAAAAGTGTCCTGTGGTGCCTTCTGTTTGGTGTTTTCATTTCCTCAAAAGAAAATGAGGGAATTGGCTATATAGAGTTGTAACTGTGGTTCTAATCAGTACTTATTGCCTAAATTGCATGTTAAGAACTTAATTTCCTTTGTCTTTAAGGTTTTGATTATGGTACCTGAAAATATTGGACTAAGTTACAATTCTCGTGCTTTTCCATTGGACTGGACTATCTATGCAACTGGTGTTGCATTTTTTCTAATTTTCATGTTTTTGTGGAGAATTTTTCGATATGTAAGTAAACAATGCTATACTAAAAGAAGTTCATCCTGTCTTTAAGCAGAACAATTAATGTAAGAAATGTGTATTGCTTTAAGGAAAGACAATCACTTATGTTCTATGTCTAATATAAAAAAACAAAGGCATTCACAACAATTTTGTAAATAGAAAATTTTGAAAGAATTTCCTGTAGAGGTTTTCTGTAGTATTAAAATTCTTTCATTTCTTTTTTTTCTCTATTTTTAAAACTTTATTAGAGAGCTAGATAAAGAAGCACAGAGAAACATACAGAAAAAAAGAAATGTCCAATCTGCTATTTGACTGCTCAGATGCCTCCAACAGCTAGTGCTGGTCCAGCTGTGCTTGGGAGTTGAGAACCCAATCAGAGCCTCCTGCATGAGTGGCATGGCCTGAATATGTGAACTGTTGTTGGTGCCTCCTGTGGTTGGTTTGTAGTTGCAGGACCATGGAGGCAGGAGGTAGAGCTGGAGATTGAACCCGAGCCCTCTCCTTTGGATTGTGACCATCTTACCATGCTGTTTTGCATCAGTAGGTCAAGTTCAGAAGTTTGTTACGATTACTGATAATTGTTGTACTTAGTTCCTTCAAGCTTGGTTTATTAACTTCTTCCACTTAATAAAAGCAAACAAACAAAAAGAACATTATGTTTTTGACAAGTAGCAAGACAAGTAGAGGGAATAAGCAAATCATCTTCTAATGACTGGTTCATTCTTCAAGTGGCTGCAATAACTAAAGCCTGGGCCAGAATGCAGCCCAGAAATTGCATCTGTTTCTTCCCTCATATGTGCCAGGAATTCAGTCTTGAGCCACCATTTGCTGTTTCCCAAGTCAATAATGGAGTTGGACTGCAAATGGAGCTGCTGATCTCTTGGAGAAAATGATCCCATTTCCAACATATGCTCCTTTCATGTGTGGAACTTGAGGGTGACATCATGCAGCCACTCCATTTCCTGGGTCATAAGAGCCATGCAACAGGGAGGGGTGCACTCTCTCCTGATGAACAGAGATAAAAATACAAGCTTCTCTTTCTCTCACTTTGCTCATTCTGCACATCTATCCCTGAATGTGCCTGTGATTTCTTCATCATTTACATAACATTACAGAAAATAATTTTAAAAGATGTGGTGAAAGAAAGATTTCTTTGAAAGGCATAGTTGGAGGGGGAGATGGGAACAGAGGGAGGGGAGTTATTTTTCATCTACTGTTTCACTCCCAAAATTTTGGCTACAACCAATGAGGCTCTAAGATGACAGGCCAAAAGATGACAGGAGCCAGGAGCTTTTTCCAGTGTCCTAAGTGGGTGGCATGGGCCCAATAACACGGGCCACCCATTACTGCTTTCCTTCTGCATTCACAAGGAGCTGGATTTGAAATACAACAACCAGTTTCCATATGAGATGCTGGTATCAGAGATGATAGCATAACATACTATCGCATTATAAGGGTTCTTTAAGGGTCTTTTAACTTGTTATTCTGCTTTAAATATAATGTGTCTAGCCATAAAATTCCTTTTCTGTATCTTTTAGACTTCTGCAGACTCAGAGTTAAGATTGTTTTTTGTAAACGTGGAGATACTTTTTCTTCATTTAAAAAATTATTTTCTCTTTGTGAACTAATGTTTTTCAGTTATTGCTTTTCCTTTTATTTTTTATTTTTTTTAATTTTTGAAGATTTATTTATTTTTATTGGAAAGGCAGGTTTACAGAGACAAGGAGAGAAGAGGGTGATCTTCCATCTGCTAGTTCACTCCCCAAAGTGTAGCCATGGCAGGAATGGAGTGGATCAGAAGCCAGAATCTAAGCTCTTCTTCTAGGTTTCCCACATGGGTACAGGTGCTAAGTTTTTGGACCATCCTTCAGTTCTTTCCCAGGCCACAAGTAGAGAGCTGGATGGGAAGCTGAGCATCCATGGTGAGATCTGGCATCCATTTGGGACACTGAGTGCTGGCAGGCAGAGGATTAAGCAGTTGGGCTGAATTTTTTCCTTTAAGTTTGAGGGAATTTCTCAAAATAATGTTTTGGTTCACTAGTTTACCATTGTAGCATTCTATTATATGATATTTTTCCTTATTTAATTTTATTTGAATCCATATTTTGTGGCTGAATTAAGTTTTCTTTTCTTCCCCATCCCTAATGGGGCTGTTGAAAATGGATTTTTGTTTTACTTTATTATTTGATAAGGATCAGAGAAAAGTCAGGTTTGCTTTACTGTTTTCTTTACAATCAGTTTAGATGTGTCCAATTGATGATATTTATCATATGTATTTTGAGTGTTAGCACTAGGGGATGTGATAATAGTTTTCTGAAAATATTCTTTTTAGTGCCAGATTTGTTTAGGGAAAATAAATGAGTGAAATGAAAAAGGAATCTTTACAAAAAAAAAAAACTGTTTCAGAGCTGTTTCTATAATACTTAATTTAAGTTTTTGATAGGAAGACTTTCACGCGTAGATTTTCTCATTGGAAAATATAGCATTTGTCCTGCAGAAGTTATTTGTAACATTTACAATGGCGAAAGTTAACTTAGATTTACCTAAATGTATATTTGCTTTAACATCTTTTGTTCAAAATTTGTTTCAGGGTAAGAGACATATTTTTACAGGTAAGCTTTTCTTGTTGCTCTGTTGTAGATCTCCTAGTTTTTGTGTATAATCTGAAAACTTACAGTTGACTGTATTTTTTAGTGAATAAGAAAAAGCTTGCTGTAGAACTTTGTGGACGAATAAAAGAAAAATGTGGACTACTTGACAAACATAGCTTTGCGGATAAAGAGGTAAGACAGTTTTCAAACTAAAAAGAGCCAAGAAACTGTAATTTCTATGTATATAGTTTTGTGTAAATAGTTTATTTGGTGTGTAATACAGCATTATGCTGTTCTTCACTTCAACATTTAGCAGTTCTTACTGTTAACATAATATTCTGTTCCTTTTGTTTTCAATCCTGAAATTTGGAAGACAGTGACTCTGGCTTTCAGCAGGATGCCTGATGATTTCCTTGATTTCTTACTGTGTCTCTTTGTTGTCTGTTCATCTCTCTCCACTGCCTTGTTTTTCTCTCTGCTCTTTCCTACTTCTACCTCCTGTTGCTTCCTTCCTCCCTATCTCAATGTGCTACAGCTGGTGAATTATAGTCATTGTGTTAGGAGTGATGTTGTCTCATTCTGGTTTTACCCTGTGTTGTCCTAATGAGTTGATATATCTTTTAACCACTTGAATTTTCTTTTTATGAACTTGCTTTTTCACATTTTAAGAAGCATATTCATATTTTTCTTTGAATAATTTCTTGTATTTTATAAGGGAATCCTTTTTTCATTGTGTTTATTTCAAGTAGTTGAATCTAGAGAAAAAGTTAAACCAGTAGAGCAGTAGAGTATTTCTGATTCAGGTCAGAGAAGTGCTATAAAAATAGCCAATTTTGGAGAGCTAGGAAAAATAAGTGTTTTTCTGCAGTACAATAGAGCTTTGTAAAAAAAAAAATATTTGTGCCTGCTTTATATTTGAATCTTTTCATTTTTTTTCAAATTTAAACAAGTCTGTTGAAGGCTCATGAATGGCAAAGGAATATTTATTACAGTTTTTAAAATCCAATAGCAATAATTATCACTTTAAAATTTTTTAATTGCACAATTTTTTTTACAAATTTATTCATTTTTATTACAAAGTCAGGTATACAGAAAGAAGGAGAGACAGAGAGGAAGATCTTCCATCCAATGATTCACTTCCCAAGTGAGCCCCAATGTCTGGTACTGTGCCAATCTGAAGCCAGGCACCAGGGATCTCTTCTGGGTCTTTCATGTGGGTGCAGAGTCCCAAAGCTTTGGGCCGTCCTCCACTGATTTCCCAGGCCACAAGCAGGGAGCTGGATGGGAAGTGTAGCTGCCGGGATTAGAACTGGCGCCCATATAGGATGCCTATGCATTCAAGGCTAGGACTTTAGCCACTACACAATTGCACAATTGCACAATTATTCTTAATTCAATATCAAATATCATGAAGAAATCTTGATTTTATATAATTTTGATATTATTACAATGTAGTGAATTAGGTTATTTCATCCTTTTTGTTTTATAATGCTTAAGAGTAAAGGTTGGAAAACTACACACTGGATTGTCCACCAGTTTCTCTTTTCTGTTTTATTTTTCATGATATAGTCCCATAAACTCAAGGGTTTTCCCTCTCACCCCACCTGTTTTTCAGTTTAAAAAATAGTTCTATGGCACAGTGATGCTATTCAGTTAGAATTAATTGTCTTTGTTTCTCATTAACATAGTGTGCGTGAATAACTGTGATAGAGATTGTGTGGCCTGCAAGCCTGAAATGTTTGTTCTCTGACTATGAAGAAGCTTGTTGGCACCTGCTAGAATTGCTAATACTTTGTTGTTCTGAAAATCATTAGGATCTATGAACTAGACTTAACTTCTACTCCGCATGTTTGGATGTAGTCACCTGATTTCCCTAGCTACAAATTCCCACATATGTCTTACAAAGTTGACTTTTCTCTTAGGAAACCCATGACAAGCTGGAGAGTTGCAAATTCAAAGTACAGGATGACGTTTTCTTTTTAGAAAGCAATTAGAAAAAAAGAGACTTTTTGTATTCAATGAAAATACTATAAAATGCTAATGGGGTTTCAAAATGTAATGTTATTGGCCAAAGTATAACATGTACTAAACAAAAAGGTAAGGAATATAGAGGCCAAAAAATGGAGAGTACCATTTTCCAGATCCTCTATTTTCCCTTCCTTAGATGGCATATGTAAAGTAGGTGTTTATTTTTTTTTTTTTGCATATTTTCTTACAAAACTTTCTACATTCACTACTGATGTATCCCATATGTCATTTAACTTGAATGATCATATGCACACTGTGTAGTTTTTATTAATTAAAATTTTTGGTTAGGACATTATAAATATGAACAGTTAAAATCATGATGTGTGTAAGGTGTAATGTACATTA
The DNA here is from genome assembly GCF_017591425.1 of Ochotona curzoniae. NCBI lineage: Eukaryota > Metazoa > Chordata > Mammalia > Lagomorpha > Ochotonidae > Ochotona > Ochotona curzoniae. The sequence continues at coordinate 22,128 of NW_024466782.1, forward strand.
TGTACCTTAAGTGTTGTGAAGTATCAAAGTTGAGATATGGCATGTTGAAAATTGGAGGGGTTTGGTAAATACTTCTCTACTAACTGATACTTTCTTTCCAGACTATACAAAACGTATGGACCCTGGACAATGACAAAAAATCCCCCCAAACACAAATTACTGAAGTAAGTTGAATTTGTCTAACACTTGTAGGTCTGTTGCTTTTGCACATAAATAAAATTTGGTTGTTGCTTTTATTATTCAGGAATATTATTTGATGTTAGGGTTTCAGAGGTAGATGATCTTCAGTTTACATACACACACATATACACACATAAGGCACTTGATAGAAATTTATTATAGCACTATACACATATTTGAAAAGCTGTTGCTATATACTGAGTTCTGTTGAAGATGCTTGGAGTTTAACATATTAAGACAGAAAACTCCCATACAGTTAGCTTTTAGTGGAGGACATACAGAATACATAGTTCACAAAATTTGCTATGCAATACATGGAAATTGATAAGAGGTTATGTCATTTGTCCAAGGTCACGTGGCAAATTGGTGGCAGAACTATATTCTGACTCTAGGTTCTTTCTTCCTGCTCCTCTGGGCTGCCTCTGTTGGCACGTTGTTGCCATGCTTTAGGATGCTTTGGCTGTTGTCCACGTGGATCTTCTAGGGAGTCCGTGAAGATGATCTATTGTGTTATGTTAATTGTTACTGACTTAATGTGTTTTATACTTAGGCTGAAAGAATCACCAATATTTTTCAGCTAAATTTGGATTTACTTAAGCTACTGAATGAAAATATGAAGCTTCAGCAAAGCATGAAACAGGTTTGTACTCTGTAGAGACTCTAGCTTTCAACTATGTCATTAGAAGCACTTTGGGCATACTTGTGAGCAACAACATATTAAGAGCCAGAGTAGATGATTTTTTCTTGTTATTATCAGAGTAGGACACTTTCTCTGCCCACTTGCAAGTGTATATTTTGGGGAGGGATACACAAGTGTATATTCCTCAGCTACTCTTTCCTGGAGTGAATGTAAAGCAGCGTATTTTATACCTTGGCCATCACAGCAGATAGCAGTTACACCCACACCTTATCTGAGGTTTAAAGGCAGAAGTGATTCTGGAGGTAGATAAAATGAGGACTTAATATTTAACCTTTTCCTCCCCAATTGTATAGGTAAGCTACACTCATTCACTTGTATTTCTTTTCCTTTTGTTTTCGCTGTAACTTGATAGTTTTTCAGTGGGACACTTTAGATATGATCAATAACTGCATTATTATAACTCTCTAAGTGCTATATCCGGGTCATGTAATAGGATTACATTTTCTGTCTCACTTAACCCACTAGCAAGGTATGAGAGATTTCTCTGCAACACCCCCCAAAATTGTTACACACCTCAATTGAGGAGGTGACATTGAAATAGTGGTAGAAGGTAATCAAGAACTTACATGTAATTTTTACAAATTGTCTACTCAACACTATGTCAGACATCTAATGTTCGCCTGGATTTAACCTGTAACTTATGCTGGGTTGAATGTTACTTTTCTGAACCTGTCACTGATACTGTCTAAACCCAGAGGTGTGGAAGAATTGAACTTTTTTTTTTTTTTTTTTTTTAACGTATTGTTCACTTAACACTATACCAATTAACCCATAACATTGTATATCGACGCTGATGTTTTGTTGGGGGTTTTAACTTACCGGAACTTTACTCTGTTGGCTCTACCCTCAGACCAGAGAAGGTCTCCCCAAGAGGCCACTGAACTTATCTGGACAATAGGACGCTGGACTTTATGCTGGGTACATGCCCACAATGCAGGAATTTCAACGGAACTTGAACTGTGGTTATGCAACAAGATGGAGCAATCCACTATGGGAGGAGGGGTGTGGGAGGGGCGGGGGGACTCCCCAATGCTTATAAAACTGTTTCACATAATACAATGTTAATAAAATTTATTAAAAAAAAAAAAAGAGAAGTATTCAAAACAATCATAAAAAATGTGTTTTATTAGGAAAAAAAAATTTTCTTCAACATAATTGTTTTGTTTCCCATATACCTATTCATAATTCATCAATACACTGTGTTCAAGAGATGTCAGTCTTATAAAAATGCATTTATTTAGGAGGTGGAGATAAAGTTCATATCTTCTGGGTTACTCCCCAAATAGTTGTACTTTTAGGGCTGGGCCAGGCCAACAGTCAGAGCTGGGAGCTCAGACTTGGTCTGCCATGTAGGCAGCAGGGATCCAGCTACACAAACCATCACCTACTGACTCTTCAGGGTCATATTTATTGGAAGCAGGAAACTGGATGGACTGAGGCTTGAGCCACTCCATTATCAGAGAAACTGGATGTGGCTGTCGAGTGGTGCCTTGTTACATGAGAGGCTCAGGTCAATGCTTCTTTCCTTTTTTTTTTTTTTTTTTCACTCTGATGCTCTTGCTGGCTTATTTTTGTTTGTCTTGAGACTATATAATTTTTGGGAAGTGTTATCAAATCAATCTTCCTTTAAGCCTTTCCATTTTTATGTCTTAGCCTCCTGAGGTCTGCTGAGTTTATTATTGCTTTTTTGTCACTTTCCTTTTTTTGTTTTTACAGTCACCTTTGACGCATTTTCTATTTTACCTATTTTAGAAGCAAAGGGTTTATGCTTCTAAAATAACAGAAAAAGCAGCAATCTTTCTCATGTCAAGAGCAAGTGATGGTCAACCCAGTGTTAAGGTTGTGATAGAATCAAAAGTAGACTTTCATATAAAAAAATCACTTAGATGACATTACTTGTTACAACTACTTTTATGGGGTTTTAATTATTAGCATTCCTGAAAGAAAATATTTTAATAATGATCAATAACTAACCTTTTATGGCTGCATGTTTACTTCACTTTTTAGCAGTGTATTGGATGGCATCTAGTCACAAAATTCAATGGTTTTTCCTTGGTTTCGATTTTTTATTATTTTTAATGCAAAGTCCAGATACTTGGACAGGAGGAGAGACAGGAAGATCATCCATTCATTGATTCACTCCCCAAGTGGCCGCAATGGGTGGAGCTGAGCTGATCAGAAGCCAAGATCCAGGAGCCTCTTCTAGGTCTCCCACACAGGTGCAGGGTCCTAAGGCTTTGGGCCATCCTCAACTGCTTTTCCAGGCCACAAGCAGGGAGCTGGATGGAAAACAAGCCTGCCAGGATTAGAACCAGTGCTCATATGGGATCCAGGCACATGCAAAAGAAGGACTTTAAATACTAGGCTATCACAGCAGGCCCTTTAGTTTCCTTTTTTTAGGACTTGCTTTTATTTGAAAGGCATATTTACAAGAGAGACATGTAGTGATAGAGAGAAAGAGAGATCTTCCCCTGTCTGGTTGACTCCCCAAATGCCTGCAATAGCTGGAGCTTCAGCTGGGTCTCCCATATGGCTTCAATGGCCCAAGAATTTAAGCCATCCCAGATTGCTTTCCCACGATATAAGCTGGGAGCTGGATCAGAAGCGGAGCCACCAGTACTTGATTGGATACCCCCAGGGGATGCAGGTCTTTCAGGTGGAGGCCTGACTGGCTGTGCCACAGCATGGGTCCCAGTATTCATTTTAGTTTGCCTATTAGGCATCATCTGATTCCATTGCAATTTTATATAAAAGGATTTTTGGGGGTGTGATTGTGTAGGATATGCTCCAATGAATGGCAAGTTTGACAGAGAAATTTAATATTTATTGTTTGATAATAAAGTTATGAAGTATAAGTAGATGTTTCTTTCATATATATGGACAATTCTTTCATGAATTTATACCTTTTTTTTTTTTTTTACTTATCTACATAGTGTCTTTTCTTCAGGCTAAGTTTGTTACTTTTAAATAAAGGATTTTCTTTCTAGGACATGCAAAGTAACAGAATGGCAGAGGGATAGAGGGAAATGGAGAGAGATGAGTGTTTCCAACCATTTTATAGAAAAGAGAGTTCATGCTATTAAATATTTGCATGCATTTTAAAGAAATTTTAATGACAACTTATCCCTAGTCATTTTACATGAACTTTAGAAAGTACCTGTGTTGGTTGGGGAATTAGCTCAGGTGGTAGAGCACTCACTTAGCATGCGAGGTGGTGGGATCGATAAAGTACCTGTGTTTTTGTCTCAGAAAACTTTTGATTTTATATACATGTGTAAATCTGTTCAAGAATACTTAAGCCTATTATTTTATACTACTCCAATTTGAGAGTTCTTTGCAATAGGAGTCATCTTCTTTCCTGTCTTTTTGATGTCTGTTATTGACATACCAGCCTTGTAAATACAAGTGTTTACAAAAATGTATGACAAATTGCATTTTTGTTGCGATTTCAGCTTATTGGAGAAACTAAAATATTGAAACAAGAGGTGAGTGAACATAAACAGAAAATGACATTTATGTATACGGAAATACTGGCAGAACAGCCTATCAATGACAATGAAAATTACAATGAGCTAAATGGCTCTACTGATGTGTGTGACTGAGTTGGATAGAAATGTATCTAAACTTGGAAACTTAAAAATTTTGTTTTCCAAACAAAATCAAATGAAACAAATCATAGCTATGGCAAATTATGAATTAAATTGGTAGGCTGGAAACTTGACAGTATTCCTGGTATCATATAGCTTGCCCTCTGTACCCACAAATTTCACAGTTATGGATTCAACAAACTGTGCCTCAGATCTATTTGGAAAAAAAACAAAACAAAACATGTATTGTGTCCATATGAGATGCTGGTATCACAGATGATAGCATAAGATACTATGGCATTATAAGGGCTCTTTAAGGGTCTTTTAACTTGTTATTCTGCTTTAAATATAATGTATGTAGCCATAAAATTCCTTTTCTGTATCTTTTAGACTTCTGCAGACTCAGGATTGTTTTTTTGTAAACGTGGAGATACTTTTTCTTCATTTAAAAATTTTTTTCTCTTTGTGAACTAATCAGTTATTGCTTTTCCTTTTATTTTTCATTTATTTAATTTTTGAAGATTTATTTATTTTTATTGGAAAGGCAGATTTACAGAGACAAGGAGAGAAGAGGGTGATGTTCCATCTGCTAGTTCACTCCCCAAAGTGTAGCCATGGCAGGAATGGAGTGGATCAGAAGCCAGAATCCAAGCTCTTCTTCTAGGTTTCCCACATGGGTTCAGGTGCCAAGGTTTTGGACCATCCTTCAGTTCTTTCCCAGGCCACAAGTAGAGAGCTGGATGGGAAGCTGAGCATCCATGGTGAGATCTGGCATCCATTTGGGACACTGAGTGCTGGCAGGCAGGTAGAGGATTAAGCAGTTGGGCTGATTTGTTTCCTTTAAGCTTGAGGGACTTTCTCAAAGTAATGTTTTGGTTCACTAGTTTACCATTGTAGCATTCTATTATATGATATTTTTCCTTGTTTAATTTTATTTGAATCCATATTTTGTAGCTGAATTAAGTTTTCTTTTCTTCCCCATCCCTAATGGGGCTGTTGAGAATGGATTTTTTTTTTACTTTATTATTTGATAAAGATCAGAGAAAAGTCAGGTTTGCTTTACTGTTTTCTTTACAATCAGTTCAGATGTGTCCAATTGATGATATTTATCATATGCATTTTGAGTGTTAGCACTAGGGGATGTGATAATAGTTTTCTGAAAATATTCTTTTTAGTGCCAGATTTGTTTAGGGAAAATGAATGAGTGAAATGAAAAAGGAATCTTTACAAAAAAAAAAAAAAACTATTTCAGAGCTGTTTCTATAATACTTAATTTAAGTTTTTGATAGGAAGACTTTCACGTGTAGATTTTCTCATTGGAAATAGAGCATTTGTCCTGCAGAAGTTATTTGTAACATTTACATTGGCAGAAGTTAACTTAGATTTACCTAAATGTATATTTGCTTTAACATCTTTTGTTCAAAATTTGTTTCAGGTTAAGAGACGTATTTTTACAGGTAAGCTTTTCTTGTTGCTCTGTTGTAGATCTCCTAGTTTTTGTGTATAATCTGAAAACTTATAGTTGACTGTATTTTTTAGTGAATAAGAAAAAGCTTGCTGTAGAACTTTGTGGACGAATAAAAGAAAAATGTGGACTACTTGACAAACATAGCTTTGCGGATAAAGAGGTAAGACAGTTTTCAAACTAAAAAGAGCCAAGAAACTGTAATTTCTATGTACATAGTTTTGTGTAAATAGTTTATTTGGAGTGTAATACAGCATTATGCTGTTCTTCACTTCAACATTTAGCAGTTCTTACTGTTAACATAATATTCTGTTCCTTTTGTTTTCAATCCTGAAATTTGGAAGACAGTGACTCTGGCTTTCAGCAGGATGCCTGATGATTTCCTTGATTTCTTACTGTGTCTCTGTTGTCTGTTCATCTCTCTCCACTCCCTTCCTTTTCTCTCTGCTCTTTCTACTTGTACCTCCTGTTGCTTCCTTCCTCCCTATCTCAATGTGCTACAGCTGGTGAATTATAGTCATTGTGTTAGGAGTGATGTTGTCTCATTCTGGTTTTACCCTGTGTTGTCCTAATGAGTTGATATGTCTTTTAACCACTTGAATTTTCTTTTTATGAACTTGCTTTTTCACATTTTAAGAAGCATATTCATATTTTCCTTTTAATAATTTTCTTGCATTTTATAAGGGAATCCTTTTTTCATTGTGTTTATTTCAAGTAGTTGAATCTAGAGAAAAAGTTAAACCAGTAGAGCAGTAGAGTATTTCTGATTCAGGTCAGAGAAGTGCTATAAAAATAGCCAATTTTGGAGAGCTAGGAAAAATAAGTGTTTTTCTGCAGTACAATAGAGCTTTGTAAAAAAAAAAATATTTGTGCCTGCTTTATATTTGAATCTTTTCATTTTTTTTTTCAATTTAAACAAGTCTGTTGAAGGCTCATGAATGGCAAAGGAATATTTATTACAGTTTTTAAAATCCAATAGGAATAATTATCACTTTAAAATTTTTAATTGCACAATTTTTTTTTACAGATTTATTCATTTTTATTACAAAGTCAGGTATACAGAAAGAAGGAGAGACAGAGAGGAAGATCTTCCATCCAATGATTCACTTTCCAAGTGAGCCCCAATGTCTGGTACTGTGCCAATCTGAAGCCAGGCACCAGGGACCTCTTCTGGGTCTTTCATGTGGGTGCAGAGTCCCAAAGCTTTGGGCCGTCCTCCACTGATTTCCCAGGCCACAAGCAGGGAGCTGGATGGAAAGTGTAGCTGCCGGGATTAGAACTGGCGCCCATATAGGATGCCTATGCATTCAAGGCTGGGACTTTAGCCACTAGGCCATGCAGTCGGGTCCAATTGCACAGTTATTCTTAATTCAATATCAAATATCATGAAGATATCTTGATTTTTATTGAATTTTGATATTATTACAATGTAGTGAATTAGGTTATTTCATCCTTTTTGTTTTATAATGCTTAAGAGTAAAGGTTGGCAAACTACATACTGGATTGTCGACCAGTTTCTCTTTTCTGTTTTATTTTTCATGATATAGTTCCATAGACTCAAGGGTTTTCCCACTCACTCCATCTGTTTTTCAGTTTAAAAAAAAGTTCTATGGCACAGTGATGCTCTTCAGTTAGAATTAATTGTCTTTGTTTCTCATTAACATATTATGCGTGAATAACTGTGATAGAGATTGTGTGGCCTGCAAGCCTGAAATGTTTGTTCTCTGACTATGAAGAAGCTTGTTGGCACCTGCTAGAATTGCTAATACTTTGTTGTTCTGGAAATCATTAGGATCTATGAACTAGACTTAACTTATACTCCACTCCACATGTTTGGATGTAGTCACCTGATTTCCCTAGCTACAAATTCCCACATATGTCTTACAAAGTTGACTTTTCTCTTAGGAAACCCATGACAAGCTGGAGAGTTGCAAATTCAAAGTACAGGATGACGTTTTCTTTTTAGAAAGCAATTAGAAAAAAAGAGACTTTTTGTATTCGATGAAAATGGTATAAAATGCTAATGGGGTTTCAAAATGTAATGTGATTGACCAAAGTATAACATGTACTATGCAAAAAGGTAAGGAATATAGAGGCCAAAAAATGGAGAATACCATTTTCCAGATCCTCTATTTTCCCTTCCTTAGATGGCATATGTAAAGTAGGTGGTTTTTTTTTTTTGCATCTTTTCTTACAAAACTTTCTACATTCACTACTGATGTATCCCATATGTCATTTAAGTTGGATGACCACATGCACACTGTGTAGTTTTTATTAATTAAAAATTTTGGTTAGGACATTGTAAATATGAGCAGTTAAAATCATGATGTGTGTAAGGTGTAATGTACATTATGTACCTTAAGTGTTGTGAAGTATCAAAGTTGAGATATGGCATGTTGAAAATTGGAGGGGTTTGGTAAATACTTCTCTACTAACTGATACTTTCTTTCCAGACGAAACAAAGAGTACGGACCCTGGACAATGACAAAAACTCCCACCAAACACAAATTACTGCAGTAAGTTGAATTTGTCTAACACTTGTAGGTCTGTTGCTTTTGTACATAAATAAAATTTGGTTGTTGCTATTATTATTCAGGAATATTATTTGATGTTAGGGTTTCAGAGGTAGACGATCTTCAGTTTACATACACACACATATACACACATAAGGCACTTGATAGAAATTCATTATAGCACTATACACATATTTGAAAAGCTGTTGCTATATACTGAGTTCTGTTGAAGATGCTTGGAGTTTAACATATTAAGACAGAAAACTCCTATAAAGTTAGCTTTTAGTGGAGGACATACAGAATGCATAGTTCACAAAATTTGCTATCTAATACATGGAAATTTATAAGAGGTTATGTCATTTGTCCAAGGTCACGTGGCAAATTGGTGGCAGAACTATATTCTGACTCTAGGTTCTTTCTTCCTGCTCCTCTGGGTTGCCTCTGTTGGCACGTTGTTGCCATGCTTTAGGATGCTTTAGCTGTTGTCCACGTGGATATTCTAGGGAGTCCGTGAAGATGATCTATTGTGTTATGTTAATTGTTACTGACTTAATGTGTTTTATACTTAGGCTGAAAGAATCACCAATAGTTTTCAGCTGAATTTGGATTTACTTAAGCTATTGAATGAAAATGTGAAGCTTCAACAAAGCATGAAACAGGTTTGTACTCTGTAGAGACTCTAGCTTTCAACTATGTCATTAGAAGCACTTTGGGCATACTTGTGACCAACAACATATTAAGAGCCAGAGTAGATATTTTTTCTTGTTATTATCAGAGTAGGACACTTTCTCTGCCCACTTGCAAGTGTATATTTTGGGGAGGGATACACAAGTGTATATTCCTCAGCTACTCTTTCCTGGAGTGAATGTAAAGCAGCATATTTTATACCTTGGCCATCACAGCAGATAGCAGTTACACCCACACCTTATCTGAGGTTTAAAGGCAGAAGTGATTCTGGAGGTAGATAAAATGAGGACTTAATATTTAACCTTTTCTTCCCCAATTATATAGGTAAGATACACTCATTCACTTGTATTTCTTTTCCTTTTGTTTTTGCTGTAACTTGATAGTTTTTCAGTGGGACACTTTAGATATGACCAATAATTGCATTATTATGATTCTCTAAGTGCTATATCCGGGTCATGTAATAGGATTACATTTTCTGTCTCACCCAACATTTTCCTTAACATAATTGTTTTGTTTCCCATATACCTATTCATAATTCATCAATACACTGTCTTCAAGAGATGTCAGTCTTATAAAAATGCATTTATTTAGGAGGTGGAGATAAAGTTCATATCTTCTGGGTCATTCCCCAAATGGTTGTAATTTTTAGGGCTGGGCCAGGCCAACAGTCAGAGCTGGGAGCTCAGACTTGGTCTGCCATGTAGGCAGCAGGGATCCAGCTACACAAACCGTCACCTACTGACTCTTCAGGGTCATATTTATTGGAAGCAGGAAACTGGATGGACTGAGGCTTGAGCCACTCCATTATCAGAGAAACTGGATGTGGATGTCCAGTGATGCCTTGTTACATGAGAGGCTCAGTCCAATAATAAAAAAACAATAGCAATCATAATCATAATTCTTTTCACTCTGATGCTCTTGCTGGCTCTTTTTTTTTTGTCTTCAGACTATATAATTTTTGGGAAGTGTTATCAAATCAATCTGCCTTTAAGCCTTTCCATTTTTGTCTTAGCTTCCTGAGGTCTGCTGAGTTTATTACTGCTTTTTTGTCACTTTCCTTTTTTTTTGTTTTTACAGTCATCTTTGACGCATTTTCTATTTTACCTATTTTAGAAGCAAAGGGTTTATGCCTCTAAAATAACAGAAAAAGCAGCAATCTTTCTTGTGTCAAGAGCAAGTGATGGTCAACCCAGTGTTAAGGTTGTGATAGAATCAAAAGTAGACTTTCATATAAAAAAATCACTTAGATGACATTACTTGTTACAACTACTTTTATGGGAGTTTTAATTATCAGCGTTCCTGAAACAAAATATTGTAATAATGATCAATCACTAACCTTTTATGACTGCATATTTACTTCATTTTTTAGCAGTGTATTAGATAGCATCTAGTCACTAAATTCAATGGCTTTTCCTTAGTTTCAATTTTTTATTATTTTTATTGCAAAGTCCAATTACTTTGAGAGAATGGGAGACAGAGCATGCTCCGTCCATTGATTCACTTCCCAAGTGTAGCTGAGCTGATCAGAAGCCAAGATCCAGGAGCCTCTTCTAGGTCTCCCACACAGGTGCAGGGTCCCAAGGCTTTGGGCCGTCCTCAACTGCTTTTCTAGGCCACAAGCAGGGAGCTGGATGGAAAACAAGCCTGCCAGGATTAGAACCAGTGCCCATATGGGATCCAGGCACATGCAAAGCAAGGACTTTAATTACTAGGCTATCATTTTAATTTAATATCATTTTTTAAGACTTGCTTTTATTTGAGAGGCATAGTTACAAGAGAGACATGTAGTGATAGAGAGAAAGAGAGACATTCCCCTGTCTGGTTGACTCCCCAAATGGCTGTTTTATTTTATTTTGGCTGTTTCATTTTAGTTTGCCTATTAGGCATCATCTGATTCCATTGCAATTTTATATAAAAGGATTTTTGGGGTGTGATTGTGTAAGATATGCTCCAATGAATGGCGAATTTGACAGAGAAATTTAATGTTTATTGTTTGATAATAAAGTCATGAAGTTAAGTAGATGTTTCTTTCATATATATGGACAGTTTCTTTCACGAATTTATACCTTTTTTTTTTACTTACCTACATAGTCTCTTTTCTTCAGGCTGAGTTTGTTACTTTTAAATAAAGGATTTTCTTTCTAGGACATGCAAAGTACCAGAATGTCAGAGGGCTAGAGGGAAATGGAGAGAGATGAGTGTTTCCAACCATTTTATAGAAAAAAAAATCATCCTATTAAAAATTTGCATGGGTTTTAAATAATTTTAGTGACAAATTTATCCCTAGTCATTTTACATGAACTTTAGAAAGTACCTGTGTTTTTGTCTCTGAAAACTTTTGATTTTATATACATATGTAAATCCGTTCAAGAATACTTAAACCTATTGTTTTACACTACCCCAATTTGAAAATTCTTTGCAATAGGAGTCATCTTCTTTCCTGTCTTTTTGATGTCTGTTATTGACATACCAGCCTTGTAAATACAACTGTTTACAAACATGTATGACGAATTGCATTTTTTGTTGCGATTTCAGCTTATTGGAGAAGCTAAAATATTGAAACAAATGGTGAATGGACTTGAACAGAAAATGACATGTATGTACACTGAAAAACTGGCAGACCAACCTATCAATGACAATGAAAATCATATTGAGGTAAATGGCTCTACTGATGAGTGTGACTGAGTTGGATAGAATTGTATCTTAACTTGGAAACTTAAAAACTTTGTTTTCCAAACAAAATAAAATGAAACAAATCATTGCTATAGCAAATTATGAATTAAATTGCTAGGCTGGAATCTTGACAATATTCTTAGTATCATATAGCTTGCCCTCTGCACCTACAAATTCCACAGCTATGGATTTAACAAACTGCATCCACTCTATTTGAAAAAATATATATATTGTTTCTAACAGATTTTTCTTCTTGTGCTTATTCTCTAATTATGTAATGCTATCACTATTTCCATAACAGAGCTGCTAAGTATCATTTGTAGAATAGAACTGAGCTAAAATATAGGTATTTATGGACTGTACGTGAATGCTGCACTATTGTGCATGAGAGACTTGAGCATCTGTGGATTTTTGCATTTGTGAGTTAGATGGCCGGTTCTTGAACCCTTCCTTTTGTGGATGCCACGTGACAAATGTATTGTTTAACTTTTTCCCCAAGCTCAAAGATTGAAATACATGTTAAACAGAACAACAATGAGATACTATCCTAGCACTGTGTGCAAAGCTGTAGACCTTTTTTTTTTGGTGCCTCAAATTCTTAAAAATGTGAGGCAACTGAAGGATGGAAATTGTAGAGCACAATAGATTTAAGTGGGGCTTTCCAGAGAAATATATGACACAGTCATGTGATATTTTTGTTACAGTGCTAGAAATTTTTTCTGCATTCAAAGGAAAAAACTATCCAACGCTGGGAAAATTCTCATGTTCTAATTTGAATATTTCTTAAGAATGTATTTTATCTCAGTTGAACTCCTCACTTAATTATGTTTTTTTAATACATGAAAATTTGTAATTTTTTATATCACATATTATTCATTATATAAAATATATCCTTTATGTTAATGATTGCTATTATTTGTAACAGATAATCATCTCATAAAACATTTTGTTATTTTAAAATACGGATGTAGCAAGAATGAACAATTATAAAATGTTTGATTAAGAATCACTAGTTTCAGTTTTGTTTTGTAGAGCTTAATAGCCACAACAGCCTTGCCTGGACCTTGTCGTAGCCAGCAGCCCGGAACTCCATCTGAATGTCCAACCAAGGCGGCAGGAATGCATATACTTGCACCACCTGTCGGTGTGGGGTTTAGGGATGAATATGGTCATGGAAGAGAACTAAGAAGTTCTCTTCTTAGTCAGGACGGGAACCCTGGCATTCAGGTGAGACTATGGGCATCTCAATGGGCATCTTAACCACTGTGCCAAATACCTACTGTAGGTAGATTTATTTAAAAATTGTAGTTGTACATCCACAAGAAATACATTTGGGCTGGTATTGTGCTACTGTAGGTGAAGCTACCACATACATTAGCATCTCATAGCTCCTTGGTAATGTACTTGGAAAAGCAGCAGAAAAATGGGCCAGTTACTTGGACTTCTGCACAAATGTGTGAGACCCAGATGGAGTTCCTGGCTCCTGGCTTCAGTTGTTGTGGTAATTTGAGTAGCAAACCCATGAATGGAAGAGTGTTTGTCCCTGTCTTCTCCTCTCTGTTGACTTTCAAATAAAGAAGTAAATCAATCTTAAGAGGAAAGAAATAATAAATACACTAGTGTAAGTCATTACCCTCTGTCTTTTTTTGTTTTTTTTTTTTTCAATCACCGAACACGTTCTAAAGACGGAAATGTGCTCTGCCAATCTTGGAGACGAGATAACCAATGATGACTGTGTGGAACAAGACATGAAGAGTGACTCAGAAAACGGTACTCCCTTAGATATTAGATATTAAGTCAGGATTCATCTTTTGATAAAATGATGGCTACTTCTTTTGGTTGTTTCGCCTCCAGTCCTTGTTTTTGATACACTGTGCTTTGGCTTGTCTGTAACACAGCGTCATTGTCTCCCTTTACATTTACCTTCAGCTGGAACACCTTCAGTCAATCCCTTCAGCTCCATAGATAGACTTGTAGTCTCCTTCCCTACTGTTCTCTTCACAGCTAATACATGTCTTCCTTACAGCAGTTTTTAAAAAATACCATAATCATTTCAGTGCTTGTTTTTCTCTCTAGTGTAGGCCAAACAAATGGATAGGTGACAAGTTCAAAATATGAGTGCTACATAAAGCACTGATACATAGCTCAAGATTTTTATTAAGTTAAATCATTACATTACTTTGGATCATCACAATAATTGTTACTATTACCCATTGCAGTCGACCTGCCAACAATTGGGTTAGCTGAAGCCATTCACTGTGTTCTCAAATCAATCCTGATGACTTTGTTATTTTTCTTTAAGTGACATTGAGGGGCTGGCATTGTGGCACAGTGTTTTAAGGTGCCACTTGCAATGCTGGCATCAGTATGAATAACTTGCTTGAGTCCTGCCTGCTACACTTCCTTTCCAGCTTCCCGCTAATGTAGCTAGAGAGACAGTGGGAAATGGAAGATGAAAGTACCTGTGTCCCTGATGCCCGCAAGGGAGACCTGGAAAGGGCTCTGCGTTCCTGGATGCTATTTGTCCCAGCCCTGACTGTTGATGTGTTAGGGATGTGAAGCAGCAGAAGAAAGTTTGGTCTCTGTCTCTGGTTCTCCTTTACTCTCCCTCACTCTCTGTAACTCAGCCACTCAAACAAATAAATCTCAGAAAATATTTTATTTTGAAATTGTTACAGATTTACAGGAAGTTTAAAAGTAATATAGATAGATCTCATGTTCCTTACTACCCGTTTCCTTCCTTGGTGGTTCTTCCAAATGCTATGCTTTCTCCCCCGCAACTACAGCACAAGTAATAAATACATTCATGAAGAAAGATGTGATTTTTAAATTGTGAAGGATTTATGTATTGATTGATTTACTGAAAATGAACAATGACAGACAAGAGATGGATATTGAGAGATCCTTTATTACTGATTCAGTCCCCAAATGCCCATATCTGCTGGGGTTGGACCAGACAGAAGACCAGGAATTCATGCAGGTCTCCTAAGTGATTGGCCAGAACCCAAGAATTTGAACTTTCATCTGTTGATTCCCTGGTACATTAACAGGAAACCAGACTGGAAGTGAAAGGTGTACTTAAAATCTGTGTGTGTGTGTGTGTGTGTGTGTGATACAGCAGTATTATGGCAAGAGAAAATTGCTTCTCATAGTAGGCTTATTTAGTAAGGGGAATAGTGCAAGATTTTAGGCTTGAAACTGACTTGTTCTGAAACTTATATTTATTATGTCCTTTTATTCTGTCAGTGTACAATTTATAAAAAAAGCTGAATTTATGGGTGACAAAGTAAGAGATTAACAAAAAAACTAAAAATAAAGCAGTATGTATAACATTTCTTTTAAAGATTTATTATTATTATTTTTTTATTGGAAAGGCAGATATACAGAGAGGAGAGACAGAGAGGAAGATCTTCTGTCCGATGATTCATTCCCCAAGTGAGCACAACGGCCGATGCTATGCGGATCTGAAGCCAGGAGACTTTTCCAGGTCTCCCACACGGGTGCAGGGTCCCAAAGCTTTGGGCCATGCTTTCCCAGGCCACAGGCAGGGAGCTGGAAGGGAAGCGGGGCTGCCGGGATAGAACCGGCGCCCATATGGGATCCCGGGCGTGCAAGGTGAGGACCTTAACCACTGCGCCACTGTGCTGGGCCCTAACATTTCTTTTATAGTCAGTTTTAAGTTTGAAGTTTGAAGTTGGGTTTAAAAAGCGTCTCATTTGAAAAATTTTAAATCACAGAATTTATATTTACATTAGTAAAGTATAGAAGGAAATATTTGAATGTCAGTAATCATGTTTGAATAGAGAAACATGGGCAGTTTATAATCTAATCTGTATTTTCAAAATTCTACAATAAACGAGCCATATCTGTAATAATGAAACACTGTTTTATAAATAATACTCGTGCCTGGTGCAGTGGCCTAGCGGCTACAGTCCTAACCTTGAACACACCTGCATCCCATATGGGCACCAGTTCTATCCCAGCGGCCCCATTTCCCATCTAGCTCCCAACTTGTGGCCTGGGAAAGCAGTCAAGGATGGGCCAGAGCCTTGGGACCCTGCACCCGCATGGGAGACCTGGAGGAAGTTCCTGGCTCCTGGGTTCAGATTGGCTCAGCTCTGGCCGTTGCGCTCACTTGTGGAGTGAATCATTGGACAGATCTTCTTCTCTGTCTCTCTCATCTCTGTATATCTGAGTTTGCAATGAAAAATAAATAAATCTTAAAGTAATAATACTCAACATCAATTTAATAAATAATTTTTTAGCAGTGGCGTAAGTAGCTTAACTTTTAAAATGGGTTGCAAAAGTTTTTTAAAAGTACAGATACACATAGTTTTGTGTGTATTCAGTCATTTATTTTTAAGATATTTACTTAAAATATCCTTGCATTTTCATTTAAATAAGTAGTGAATATTTTAGAATAGTTATATACCCATAACATGTAATTACTAAATTTTTTTATTTATTAATATGATTTTGTATTTTTTCTTTTCATTAAGTTTGGGGTAGTGATAGGTGCCACATTTGGGAAAATATGTCTTTCCTACATTCTATCATCAAATAATACACCTATTTTTGAAGCATTCAGATTATTTAGAATTGTTAGTTTTCATTTTTATAGATTACTGTAGGTGAATGAGCAGTTGAAGGTAGGTTAAAATTTATACTTTTCTCTCAGGCATAGTTTGGTTTAAGTCTGGAGGACATCTGAGTATTTATTAGCCAAAAGGTCTAAATTTCTTGTATGATTTATTACCTACATTATGTTTATGCCCAAATGTTAGTGCTGAATAGAACTATAATACTATTGAGAGGCAAATTCTTTACTAGATGAAATGGATATTACTGATTGTTATGGAAATAGTTTAAGGGACTGTTGAAATAAAATACTTTTAAAAGCCTTTTTTCTTCATGGATTTTAGCTTCTAAGTTGAATAATAGATGCTAGATTGAATGGAAGTTTTTGAGGATTGTACACAAAAATATGAGACAATATTTAGAATAGTAGACCAAGATCTTTAAACTATTGAAAAGCATTAGATATTCTATCGTTGGAGCCAGTTTAATTTTGTTAATTTTGTTATTAACTTATTAATTTGGTAACTTCTGTCCTCAGATGTTAGTATGTAACTTAAATTATTCCTTGTGCTATGACCTAAAATTTCCTTTAGAACATATTGAAAATCTTCAGACTGAACAAATACCTATGAAGTCAGAAGAGACACAATTTGGAAATGAAATTGGGACACATCCACAGGAAGTCCCAATAAGGACTGAAGTATATCAAGGAAATGACATGACGACTTGCAGGTAATAAAAATCAAATTGCCAGCTCCATTGGATGAAAAGTAAAATAGCCTTTGAAAGCAGAGTCATGTATTACATTTTCAAATTTCTGTGATTACTGAATGTTTCTAATTTGTGATTAGATTTGCAAAAAAAATAGATTTGCTCATTCATTTTTTTTTAGGGTGGAATGCTACTCACCTTTTGGAAAGGCTGAAATTCTACCATCTGCAAAATGGTCCCAAGCCGTTGACCATTATGCTCACTGCAAATAAGCCAGTACCAAAAGGAACATGTGCTTTTTCTGATATAAAGCAACTTGCATGCAACATAGATGGATAGTGTAGTATCAGAGAATCACTGTGAGCCCTGCATCTGGATCCAATCACAGTCATGCACTGCACACTGTTGTTTGGGTCAGACAGTATATATAGGGGTGGTTCCAAAGGTGTAAATTACCTGGTGACATGATACCTATGTCCAATTAAGTGTATTTTCATAATGCTGTTCCATAGGCACAGAGATTCCCGCTTCATACCTCATTCTGAACTACTGTATTATAACAGCAATGTCCTATAGCAACAATCACAAGCCTATGACTCTTCTATTTAAGTATGTCTTGGCTTTGTAGGTATAGACAATGCTAGAAAATCTCGTATGCTTTGGTCAAAATATATTTAACATTTTCATTGTGAGTCCTCTTACTAGGGAGAAGAGGTGCATATTGGAAAGTATCTTCAATGATAAATATATGTATGTACATGTTTGCCTAAATATTGATCTGGGATTTTGCGTGCAGGTTGACATATCAGAGAGAACATGTGATGTTCGTTCTTTGGGGATTGACTTATTTCACTGAGAATAATGGTCTCTAGCTGGGACCATTTTGCAGCAAATGGTAGAATTTGATGCATTTCGGTGTGTGAGTATTGTTCTATGTAGTAGATCTGCTACCGTTTCTTTATCCATCTTTTGAAAGGCATCTGGGCTGTTTCCATGCCTTTGCTTGTGTGGATCATGCTGCTATAAATATAGGGTTGCAGGTCACTTTTTCATATGCAGTTTTCACATTATTTGGATTTTTTTTTCAGTACTGGACTAGCTGTACAATATGGTAGATTCACTTTCAGTTGTCCTAATACTCTCCATACTGACTGACAAAGTGGTGACAATATGTTGCATTCCCACCAATGGTGAGACAGGGTACCATTGTTCCCACATCCATGCCAGCCATGTTAATAGATTGACAAATGTAGACCATTCTCACTGGTATTTACTGGAATGGTAATGTAGTTTTTATTGGCATTTCCGTAGTAAATAGGGAGCAGAACCCTCTGAGCCTGTGCCACACTGGGGACCCTAAGATGGCATTGGAGGGCCATTCCCCATCCCCAGGTGCTGAAGCAGTTGAGAGTGTGGGTGTCAATCCCCTCCCACTCCCTGTTTTCCAAGACACAGAAAGTAGGAAAATTTTGAAACCATGGTCTGATCTACTTTCCCCTAATCCAGGACACTTCCCATCCTAATCGACTGTGTAAACAAAGTAAGAAATAAAATGTATATAAAGAAAAAAAAAAGAATTTATCTGCATTTATCATGATATAAGACCTGACTTAGTTTCTTGGATTCGTATATATATATGTATATATATTTGTTTAATGGATTGTAAAATTTTTGTGCTGTTGTTTCAGTCTTTAAGCAAGATCATTACATATAAGTCCTAAGTATAGATTCTGGTACAATCTCAGGGCTTCAAAAGCCACTTATCATTGCAAGCAGTATGCACACTAATAAAAATAGTACTGATTACACTACTAACATAATTTACTTCAGGAGTAGTATGATTTTGTTACTTTCTGATAAGACCCAGAAGCCAACTCAAGACTTAAAACTGGTGTAAAATGATTTATTCATTTTCTTATTCGAAAATCAGCATTAGAGAGGGAAGGAACCTTGCATGTGCTGGTTGATACTGCACATTCCTGCAGCAGCCAGTGCTGTGCCTGGCTGAGGATCTGCATGTGGGATTCCCACATCATTAACCACCTATCTAAAATGACTTAAACATGGTTTGTTGTGGCTGACTGCTGTGTAACAAATATAATGCTGCTTTATATAGGAAGACTGGGTAAATGTTATGTGTTCTCATAATTTCACTTCTTTAACCTTTTAAATCTAATTTCTACGTGAAATTCCTACACAAAACGTTGGTGTCTGTTGTGATAGCAGTAGTATTTTAGATGGTTTTAAAATTTGAATTTATAATGTTAAATACTATACCAGGTATGTTTATATAGCAGTTTTATGTTGTGTTTGTAATGATAAGTACGAAAATACTTTTGGGAATCACCAATTTTGATATAGTTAAGCAATAAAGTTCATTGTTTTATCATGTGTATTAAGGGAAATATGTAATATTTTGCTTAAGGGAATTAATGACAAAGGAAAATTGCCAACTAAAGAAAGAAGATCATCTTTTCAAAGTGGATGATACGCTTCACTGTGAAACACAAGCGATCACCCTCAATCGGTATGAAATGCTTTTTCTTTTGTGGGTTGGAGAGTAGCTAAAAGCTCACTACGGGAAAAAATCAGAGAAAATGCACAGTTAATATTATTTGGATAGGTATATGAGATTTTTTTTTAATTTATTCAATTTTCTTGGAAAGGCAGATTTACAGATAGAAGGAGAAAAGATCTTTCATTGGCTGGATCACTCAAGTGGCTGCAATAGCCAGAGCTGAGCTGATCCAAGGCCAAGAGCTTTCTGGGTCTTCCACATGGTTGTAGGGTCCCAAGGCTTTGCGCCACCCTCCTTTTCCAGGCCAGAAGTAGGGAGCTGGATCGGAAGTGGAGCAGCTGAAGTAGGAACTGCTGCCCACATAAGATCCCTATGATTTGCCATGTGAAGATTTAGCCATCACACTAGACTGTTTAAAAGTCTCTTTTCATGTATTTATTTTATTTGAAAGTTAGAGGTATAGAAAGACAGATAAAGGTTAGATTGGCTTGGCCACATGACCAGAAGTAGAGCTCCTGTAATCTGAATGAGGTGCCTCTATGAGATTATGGTGCCTCAGGCATAGATTTATCCCATTATGCCACTGAGCCAGCTTTGTTTACAAGACTTTAAGTCCAGCTTTAACCTTGGATCCTTCTTCACTTGGCCCAAGGAAATAATGTAAAGGCTCTAGACAAAAGGCCAGGTTCAGCTGTACGTGAATAGTTGTGCATCACACAAAAAGCAAAGTTGGATTTTATCTTAAAGATTTAGCTTGTTAGTCTTTTTCATGTGTTTGAAAGGCAGCAAACAGAAAAAGAGGAGAAACATGGAGCAAGGAACAATTAGAGAATGAATGAATGAATGAAGCTTTTATGTGCTGACTCATTCTCAATGACCACAGCTGTGGGTGGGACAGTATGAAACAAGGAGCCAGTAGCTTGCCTGTGGGTCTCCTACATGGGCCCAAACACGTAGGCCATTTTTCTCTGTGTTCCCAGGCACATTAGCAGGGAGCTTGATAATGTGGGGCAGCTGGAACTTAAATGAGTGCCCATGAGAGATGTGGGTGATGCGATAGCAGCCTTTGACCACCTTGTCACAGTGCTGTCCCCATCATTTTAATCTTGCAAAGGTAATGAATAACATTTGCCAAATAGAGGACATTGATTTCCTATGATCACATTAAGATTTCAGATGACTGAATAAGCCTCCCGTGATCATACTTAAAGCAGATACACACACAGTCTAAATCTTGGGATAACCTTTGTTTCAGGAGGGCCTAAATACTAGAATATTAACATCAGATCATGTTTTGTAAAGAACGTGATAGTTCCTCATGTTTGTTTCTCAATAGGTATAGTTTTGGGAGTTTTTTCCCTAGAATAGAAAATTCTTGATGTAAATAATGTTTTATGAGTGCCCTGTGTATTGTGCTTATACATTAATGTCAAAATAATTTTTCTTCCTAGCTGGAGAATCAAAGTCCTTGAACAAGAATTGGAAAGAACAATCGATTACTTTCAAATACAGGTGTGTGTGATGTGTGCATGCACATGTGTGTACCATTCATTATTACCAGGTGCATTTGTGGGTGTCTGTGTGTGTGTACATGAATGCATGTAACATTCATTATTACCAGGTATAGGTGTGTGTGTGTGTGTGTGTCTGTGTGTCTGTGTAACATTCAGTATTACCAGGTATACATATGTGTGTGCGTATGTGCATGTGTGTACCACTCTTTATTAGGTACAGGTGTGTGTGAGTGTGTGTGTGTGTGCGCATGCACACATGCATACAAGGACCATTCTTTGTTATCAAGTACAGGTATGTGTGTGTGCACACGTGTATGCATGTACCATTCTTTATAATCATGTTTAGGTAGGTGTGTGTGTGTGTGTGTGTGTGCAAGCACATGCATAGATGTAGGTCCTAACACCTGAGTGTTGAAATTGAATTGAAAGAGAAAATGAATTTCTCTCTCAGTTGCACAGTTTTGTTTAGAATGTCACATGTGGCTAAGACACTTCAACAGTTTCAGGATTTCAAAGAGCTTGACACAAGACTTCTTAGGTATCATGTCTCCTGCCTTGTTTTAAAAGTACATTAGATTTCACAAATGAAAATTATTGACCAAAGAACCTAAAGTGGAAGTGTGTTACTTATATTTTAATTGTCTTCACATATAGCTATAATATGTGATGTGTACGTGAAAATTTGCATCAATGTTGTTGTTAGTGATGTTAGTGATGTTTGAAATAGTTTTGACTTTTTGAGTAATTTCCTAAGCAAATGATAGGTACGTTTTTAATATAAGAAAAGTATCCATTTAAAATATTCTGTTTTTCAGATTGTTTATTTAAAGAAAAATGCAAATGACAATTGGGTAAGTTTCAAATTCCCTTAAAGCTTTTTACCTTTTATCAATGAAATTATGATTTTACTTCCAGAAGATAATACTGAGCAACTAAATTGAAGAAAATAAATTGCTATGCAAAAGGATCACTTTATTTTAATTGCACCCAAAGTGGAATTACCCTTCTTGTGAGAATGAACACATTGACCAATCCATACAGTCTGGTTTTAGCACATTGCTATTTCGAAAGGAACCTATACTGTCCACAAGGGTCAGAAGGATGTGATGTGTATATACAAATATCAGGGTCACAGATTCACATTGTTGGGGCATTGGATTGCCAGTTGTTATTTATGAAGCAAAAAAGTTCTCTGAGTCATTTTAATCATTTGTAAACAATGGGGTGGATAAAGCGCTAACTAAGCCTCTTCTACTTCTAAAATTCAGGGTTCTTTAAATATTTATTGAGTTACTCACTACGTATTTAGAAGTGGGTGATTGTGAACACTGGTCTGTGCTGCAGAGGAACTACATGAGGTTATGAGGTGTCTGTTGGGGAGTCCCTGACACAGAGAGGTGGAGGAGGCTACTTTTGCGCCTTTTGATGTTCTAGGCACTATACTTGAAAATATTGTGAAATAACATCCATTAAGTCTACTTAATAACTGTGAAGTAGATTTTATTATTACAGATTTTATAGATGAGACAACAGCCCAAGGTCACGTTATTAGGAAGTGAAAAGTAGAGATTACAATCCTGATCTTTCCGAGCCTAAGTCTTGCATATTTTCTATCACTTTACATTGATTTTATTATTTGGTGTGTGTGACTTTATGTTAAAAGACATAGAAAGTGTGCCCTCTAGATCTCAATGAAGCAGTATTTGTCACATCCAATAGAAGTAGCATGTACTTACTGAAAGTTCAGACCAGGGCAGTTGTCTGACCTAGCATTTTGGGTGCCAGTTAGAATGCCTCCATCACACACAGGGTATTTCGGTTGAACTGCTCTAACTGCATCCAGCTCCTTCAATTTCCTTACTTCCATCTTTGCCCTGGTCCAGTTCCAGCTCATGTTGGATTTGGGAAGTGAAGCAGAGTATAAGGAGTTTATTCCATCAATCTGCCTCCTCACATAAATGAATATGGCAACCCAAATTCAGATGATGTACAAAGCATGCATTTACACACATTTTGAAAATATTTCTAAGATTTGTTTATTTATTTGAATGATAGAGGGGGATGCAGAGAAAGACATTGAGCATTCTTCCATGGACTGGTGAACTGTCCAAAATGGCCACAAAATGTGTCCAGATCTGATTGTATCCAGGATCTAGGAACTCCCCATGCAATCTCCTATGTGGTTGCAATGAGCCATCATTGCTTGCCTGTAGCTCACGTTGGCAGGAAGCTCTGTATGACACTTAGAGTAACTGTGACTTGAACCAAGCAGTCTGATATGGGATGTTGGCTCTAGTCCTGTGGTGCCATAAAGATTACCAAAAGCTCATATGAGCATTTCACAAAAAGTGGAGTACATTATATCCTATTTTTGTAGCCTTATTTCTTAATGTTACAGGTTTATATTTGCCTTTCTAAAACCGTTTTCATTATTATTATTGTCATTTTATGCTACAATTAAATAGGCCCTGGGATTTTCCTTACCCCTTCCCCAAGTTTCCTTCCCTACTGGGTTCCCCTATATTATTACTATAATACATAATACTTAAACAGCCATATGTCCATCCTTGTGGGCAAGGACCATGGCAAAGAGCCGAACTTTGTAGCCTTGTTTCTTAATGTGTTACAGGTATTTTTTGAAACAAATCTTTTATAATTTATTTTTTAAAGTCATGTTTAATTAACCTGTTTGTTTTTTCATTCTTTCCCTTGTAATTTCAAATAATTTTGTTTCCACATATCAATAGTTCAATATTTATTTTACTAATTATCTTTGGCATAATTTCTTAGTAAAAATTTGTTACACCATTAGATGTAGGAATAATATTTACATACATGTATTTTTCTATGATGGCAAGGTTTGCAAATAAGTGATTCATTTTGTAAATATTTATGTGGTTTATTCTTTGTCCAAGCTATTTCTAACATGCAGTTCAGTCTTTAATAAATATCAGGGTAATTGCTTTTACTATTTAAAAATGCAGACTAACTTCTTTTTATTTGTAATAAATTATAAATTAAGTGATTTACCTATACTTACGTGATAAGCCTTGTGAATCATATGGTTTTCCCAGTCCGAAATTTCACAAAATGATTGCAAATCATCTGGAGATCTCTCAGAATGAGGTTAACATTTCCACATGAATAGTTGTGATTGTTGCCTGCTGTTGATATTCACTAGGTTGTGCAAGCTTTGTTCTCTGCAACATTTGATTTTATCTTACCTCTTACTGAATAAAATGGGATATGATTTATTCAGCACCATGAACTTACTGGAAGTGCAACATGCATTGATAATTTCACACGTTTTTTTTTTTTTAATAGCATTTAGCCACATGCTGCAAAACTGTTTTAGACCTTTATGGTTTCACAGAATCATAGTGAATTTTCTGTAGAGATGATGGCCTTGAGGCAACTATGCAAAGCTGCCATGTGTAATGATTCTGAGTCTGTGTTGCAGTTGCCTGAGGCTTGCATCCTCCCACATTGCCCTTAGCCTCTTACTTGACTAATCAAACAGTCCCCCATCTCACATCAGAGAGCAGGTTCATTGGCCAGTGCACAAGTCATCTCCAGTTTTAGGCCCATGTTATCTGCTTCCCTGAAATATTTCCTTTTTATCTGCATTTTGTATAAGTGGATGCATACATTGACAGTGATATTTGTATGCTCTAGGATGATCATGCTCGTTTTCATCTAACATTTGTCTGCATGTCTCTCCATCTTTTGTTATTTTTCAGTGGGCAGCTCGGTTTGTCGAGAGTACACTCCATAACTTAAAGGAAGAAAATGTATATAAAAGCAAAAAGTAAGTTTCTTAGTGGTAACACTTAACAACTTTTAGCTCTTTTATTGTCACTTTCTTAAATAGGTAATGTTATAGGGATAAATAATGAAATTTCAGTGAATGCAGCATTTTTCACTGTGAAGTATTTACTTGTTTTGTCCATTGTTTTAAATACTTAGGTCACTGACATATAATTTGAAAGAAACTTCACAGATTTTTATGTATGCTTTTATGTTTTTCAGTATTTAATATGAACTGAGCTAGTCATCTAATCTAGGATTACTAATTGAGAATCATGCTTAAATCTCCAGACTGAACAAGTATCTTTGCAGTGAAAAAGGCAAAAATTAAGAAGCTTCGGGGAAAACTTACAATAATGACTGAAATGTATAAATAAAATGAAATAAAATGTCACCAGTGACAAGGATTTTATGACAGGCTGCACTGGATGGCAAGAAACCTGGACTTCAAAGCCTAAGCATATATTTCATGTGCAGTCTCTGTGATCACTGGATATTCACACTTCATGATTCATTTATAAAATATTATTTCATCTTAAATACTTTCCTCAAGAAAGTGTTGAAAGTGATATTTGACATTCTAAGCTATTACACAAAGGCTTGTGTAATCATTATCATGTGATTCCTCAGTGTAAGATCACCTTAAATTAGATCATAATTGATGCTATCTGACTGGGTCAGGGGATTCAGTTCCATTCAATTTTGCGTGCATCCACCTCTAATATGTATAAAGCTGACACTTCTCCTTTGTGCTGATTGCTCCTGCTCAGGTATTCCATGTCTTAGTTAAAGATTCATTTGTCTAGTTGATCAGGGTGACTCCTCAAGCTATACTTGACATCAGTTTTTCTAGCATATATTATATTAATAAGCACTTTATGACATTTAAAATGCTAGAGAGGAACTTATTAAGGAAGCTTTATTTTGCCTAATGGGATGGAAGTACACTGTCCAAAATTGAGTGGCCTCATGGGTTCTGGCTTGGTGAAGTTGGAGAATAGTATAGAGACCATTTATCATGGAGTGGGCCAGGAATCAGAGAGAGACTGGAGACATACTCTGCTTCTATAACCTGCTCTCTCTAGCGATCTGTCTCCTCTTGGCAACTGTTCAAATACCTACAACCTCTCTTTAGGTGCAACTAGCTTCTAGATGATATGATTTGATCCTGCCTCCACCACCAAGGAGCTATCTTTAATCATTAGCCTTTCTTCTTTGAAAATAAGATTGACTGATTTCAGGGAGGCAAATAATAACATTTTTACTCATTTTATAAATGTATTTTGACCATTTTTTTGGTCTCTGTCCTGTTTTTATGTGTTTATTTGGAGATTCCCAGAGCCACTCTCCTTCCTGTCTCCTTATTCTCCCCCATTCCATTTTCTCCTATATTATACTAGTATTAATCTTTAGCAACAGTCATGAGTGCATTGTTTGTTATTGAAGTGTATCATGGGATTGTAGGTATAACTATTGATATAGAATCTAGTATCAGACTGTCAAGGTGTACTTGACAGCCTTACTTGGAGTCCTCCTTTCAGTTAGGAGTAGAGACGCAAACCAAAACAAATGTTACATTCCCGGTGTGCTCTCCGTCATTGTAAAATTCATCTATGAGAATATTTGTATATACTTTTTACCCATATTTCTATTCTTTTTTGTATTTTGTGTGAGTGTTTCTCATCAGAGAAAACGTATTCTTTATTTTGGGGGTAGAGTGGCCTATTTCACCTATCATAATAGTATGTATTTACGAATGACAGATTGGTACAAATGGCTCAAGTTCATTGTTATAGTTGTTGTGCGATATTCCAAAAAAGTAGGTGCACCACATTGTTTTTGTTTTGTATAACCAATTCCACTTTCAAAGGATATCTGGATTGTTTGCATTTCTTTGCTATCGTGGATTGTGCTGCTGTAAATATAGGTATGCAGGCCACTTTCTCATATTCAGATTTCAATTCATGTGGATATGTTCCCTGAAGTAGGATACTCAATCATGTGGCAGATCGGTTTCCACTTGGCAAAGCACTCTCCATACTGATTTCCATAGTGGCTGGACAAGGTACTCTTCCCACCAATGTGGAGCAGGTGTGCCTTTTCCCTCATTCTTATGAGAGGTGGTATTAGTAGATTTCTGTGTGTAGGTCTTTCTCACTGGAGTGAGGTGGGACCTCAGTGTGGTTTGTATTTGCATTTCTCTAATGGCTATGGAGCCTGAGTGCTTTTTCATAAGTCTGCCAGCCATTTGAATTTATCCTTTTGACAAATTCCTGCTCATGTCCTTCATCCACTTCTTAATGGAGTTGTTTGTTTGTTGTTTGAGTATCTGAAGCTCTCAGTAAGTCTTGGATGTTATTCCACTATCTGTTGTATATCATGCAAAGAATCTTTTTTCTTTTTTTCCCATTTGCTTCATTTACAGACTATTTTTCTCCAAACTACCCACTATGATTCTGGTGTAATCCATTACCATTTATACCTGAGTCATTCCAATAGCTTCATGAGATCTTCCTGTTTTCATTATTGCCTTCAAAGTATCATTTCCTGGCTACCTAATTAGAACATCATGTGAAACCCCTTTCCCTCTTCTATCTTTTATATTTTTTCATAGCCCTTATCATTGTTGTTTGTTGTCCTTACTGTCCTGTAATTGTTTTTTATAAGCATTTTCACATTTAAGGTAAACATCATGAGTGAATGGTGTTCTCCTGTTCGTGTCTAAAGCTATGCAAGCCTGAATGCATGTGAGACTGAAATCAGAAACCCAGAGCTGCTTTCAGAGCTCCCAGTTGGGTGCAGGAGCACATCTACCTAAGCACTCTTGTGCTGCTTTCCAGGCTGCATTAGCAGGGAGCATTGTTGGAGACCTGGGAGCAGCCAGGTCTTAAACAAGCACCCATATGGAATGCTGGTGTCACAGGCAGAGGCTTAACATACTATATACCACAGTGCCAGCCTCAGAAATTTCAATGATGAAATATTTCTGTAGCTCATGTTTTTTTATCTTAAAGTGCAATAAAATACAATAATTTGATGCTTCATTAGTAAATTAATTAGTAAATTAATGAAGGGCATTCCTGGCTAATTTTTACTTTCTGTTTTAAAAAAATGTTCTGCTTGCTAACATTTGTGATATAACATCAGTGCTAACTAGTAATTTATTAAGCATATATTTCCAGCTGAGATTGAGCAAGGCAAAATAAGTTTCAGTTCTCATTGTATAAACAAGTGTCTAATACACGGTATGTATTGTGCCACATTTTGGTGGTCGTTAGTTAATTAGCTACTTACTGTGATGCCCAAGCATAGTACTGAAATGTCTTGCACTGTCCTAAGTGTAAGCATGATACTATGTTTTTCCTTTTTAAAGAGAATGTATTTGTGTCAGATAAATTTTGTTTTGGCATTAATTACAGTGCTATCGACTCTGAGCCCAGTGTTAATAAGTCTTTAATACTATATTAAATGAATCAATACTAAAGCAAACCTAGAATATAGTAAGTATTGGTTGACTGATGAAAGTGTTTTGTTATAGTCTAGCGGAAATGTTGCGTAGTGTTTTCCTTAGAAGTAATGATACAGCATTTAACACTTCAGGATTTTTTCACTGATAAAATATTTTCTTAATTCCTTTTACGGTCTAAAGTTAGACACCAGGGAACACAGAATTACTGAGAGAAAGAGAAAGGAATTTATCGAAAGAGAGCAAGGCAAATGAACTAGCTGCTGGTTCATTCCGCAAAAGTCTGCAAGGCCACAGAACTTCTCCCGGACAGAGATCTGTCTACTGTTTTCCTCCTAGGATAGCTGAAACAGTCAGGGCTGGGGCAGAGCACACAAGCTTCATCCTGGTCTCCTGTTTGGGTACTAGGCATCTCAGATATCAGGTACCTTCCTTGCAGAGCTGATGTAGTCATTAATATGAGTATCTGCAAGGTGTGTGAGCAGCTTATGTTAAAATCTCAGGGCTCTATAAGTACATACTATTGCAAGAAGTATGCACACTAATAGAAACAGGCAGTACTTATTGTACTACTAGCAAAATTTACTTTGGGTGTAGTTTGATTTTGCTTCTTTCTGATCAGACCCAGAAGCCAACTCAAGACTTAAAACTGATGTAAAATGATTTATTCATTTTCTTATTCGAAAATCAGCATTAGAGAGAGAGAGGAACCTTGCATGTGCTGGTTGATACTGCACATACCTGCAGCAGCCAGTGCTGTGCCTGGCTGAGGATCTGCATGTGGGATTCCCACATCATTAACCACCAATCTAAAATGACTTAAACGTGGTTTATTGTGGCTGGCCCCTGTGTAACAAATATAATGCTGCTTTATATAGGAAGACTGGATAAATGTTATGTGTTCTCATAATTTCACCTTTTTAATCTAATTTGTATGTGAAATTCCTACACAAAACGTTGGTGTCTGTTGTGATAGCAGTAGTATTTTAGATGGTTTGCGTTAAAATTTTAATTTATAATGTTAAATACTATACCAGGAATTTTTATATAGCAGTTTTATGTTGTGTTTGTAATGATAAGTACGAAAATACTTTTGGGAATCACCAATTTTGATATAGCTAAGCAATAAAGTTCATTGTTTTATCATGTGTATTAAGGGAAATATGTAATATTTTGCTTAAGGGAATTAATGACAAAGGGAAATTGCCAACTAAAGAAAGAAGATCATCTTTTCAAAGTGGATGATACACTTCACTGTGAAACACAAGCGATCACCCTCAATCGGTATGAAATGCTTTTTCTTTCGTGTGTTGGAGAGTAGCTAAAAGCTCACTACAAGAAAAAATCAGAGAAAATGCACAGTTAATATTATTTGGATAGGTATATGAGATTTTTTTAAATTTATTCAATTTTCTTGGAAAGGCAGATTTACAGATAGAAGGAGACAAGATCTTTCATTGGCTGGATCACTCAAGTGGCTGCAATAGCCAGAGCTGAGCTGATCCAAAGCCAAGAGCTTTCTGGGTCTTCCACATGGTTGTAGGGTCCCAAGGTTTTGCGCCACCCTCCTTTTCCAGGCCAGAAGTAGGGAGCTGGATCGGAAGTGGAGCAGCTGAAGTAGGAACTGCTGCCCACATAAGATCCCTATGATTTGCAAGGTGAAGATTTAGCCATCACACTAGACTGTTTAAAAGTCTCTTTTCATGTATTTATTTTATTTGAAAGTTAGAGGTACAGAAAGACAGATAAAAGTTAGATTGGCTTGGCCACATGACCAGAAGTAGAGCTCCTGTAATCTGAATGAGGTGCCTATATGAGATTATGGTGCCTCAGGCATAGACTTATCCCATTATGCCACTGAGCCAGCTTTGTTTACAAGACTTTAAGTCCAGCTTTAACCTTGGATCCTTCTTCACTTGGCCCAAGGAAATAATGTAAAGGCTCTAGACAAAAGGCCAGGTTCAGCTGTACGTGAATAGTTGTGCATCACAAAAAAAGCAAAGTTGGATTTTATCTTAAAGATTTAGCTTGTTAGTCTTTTTTAATTGAGTCATGTGTTTGAAAGGCAGCAAACAGAAAAAGAGGAGAAACATGGAGCAAGAAACAATTAGAGAAAGAATGAATGAATGAACCTTTTATCTGCTGACTCATTCTCAATGACCACAGCTGTGGGTGGGACAGTATGAAACAAGGAGCCAGTAGCTTGCCTGTGGGTCTCCTACATGGGCCCAAACACGTAGGCCATTTTTCTCTGCGTTCCCAGGCACATTAGCAGGGAGCTTGATAATGTGGGGCAGCTGGAACTTAAATGAGTGCCCATGAGAGATGTGGGTGATGCAACAGCAGCCTTTGACCACCTTGTCACAGTGCTGTCCCCATCATTTTAATCTTGCATAGGTAATGAATAACATTTGCCAAATAGAGGACATTGATTTCCTATGATCACATTAAGATTTCAGATGACTGGATAAGCCTCCCGTGATCATACTTAAAGCAGATACACACACAGTCTAAATCTTGGGATGACCTTTGTTTCAGGAGGGCCTAAATACTAGAATATTAACATCAGATCATGTTTTTTAAAGAACGTGATAGTTCCTCATGTTTATTTCTCAATATGTATAGTTTTGGGAGTTTTTCCCCTAGAATAGAAAATTCTTGATGTAAATAATGTTTTATGAGTGCCCTGTGCATTGTGCTTATACATTAATGTCAAAATAATTTTTCGTCCTAGCTGGAGAATCAAAGTCCTTGAACAAGAATTGGAAAGAACAATCGATTACTTTCAAATACAGGTGTGTGTGATGTGTGCTTGCACATGTGTGTACCATTCATTATTACCAGGTGCAGGTGTTGGTGTCTGTGTGTGTGTGCATGAATGCATGTACCATTCATTATTAACAGGTATAGGTGTGTGTGTGTGTGTGTGTAACATTCAGTATTACCAGGTATACATATGTGTGTGCGTATGTGCATGTGTGTACCACTCTTTATTAGGTACAGGTGTGTGTGTGTGTGTGTGTGTGTGCGCATGCACACATGCATACAAGCACCATTCTTTATTACCAAGTACAGGTATGTGTGTGTGCACACGTGTATGCATGTACCATTCATTATAATCATGTTTAGGTATGTGTGTGTGTGTGTGCAAGCACATGCATAGATGTAGGTCCTAACACTTGAGTGTTGAATTGAAAGAGAAAATGAATTTCTCCATCAGTTGCACAGTTTTGTTTAGAATGTCACATGTGGCTGAGACATTTCAACAGTTTCAGGATTTCAAAGAGCTTGACACAAGACTTCTTAGGTATCATGTCTCCTGCCTAGTTTTAAAAGTACATTAGATTTCACAAGTGAAAATTATTGACCAAAGAACCTAAAGTGGAAGTGTGTTACTTGTATTTTAATTGTCTTCACATATTCCTATAATATGTGATGTGTACATGAAAATTTGCATCAATATTGTTGTTAGTGATGTTGGTGATGTTTGAAATAGTTTTGACTTTTTGAGTAATTTCCTAAGCAAATGATAGGTACGTTTTTAATATAAGAAAAGTATACATTTAAAATATTCTGTTTTTCAGATTGTTTATTTAAAGAAAAATGCAAATGACAATTGGGTAAGTTTCAAATTCCCTTAAAGCTTTTTACCTTTTATCAATGAAGTTATGATTTAACTTCCAGAAGATAATACTGAGCAACTAAATTGAAGAAAATAAATTGCTATGCAAAAGGATCACTTTATTTTAATTGCACCCAAAGTGGAATTACCCTTCTTGTGAGAATGAACACATTGACCAATCCATACAGTCTGGTTTTAGCACATTGCTATTTCGAAAGGAACCTATACTGTCCACAAGGGTCAGAAGAATGTGATGTGTATATACAAATATCAGGGTCACAGATTCACATTGTTGGGGCATTGGATTGCCAGTTGTTATTTATGAAGAAAAAAGTTCTCTGAGTCATTTTAATCATTTGTAAACAATGGGGTGGATAAAGCGCTAACTAAGCCTCTTCTACTTCTAAAATTCAGGGTTCTTTAAATATTTATTGAGTAACTCACTACATATTTAGAAGTGGGTGATTGTGAACACTGGTCTGTGCTGCAGAGGAACTACATGAGGTTATGAGGTGTCTGTTGGGGAGTCCCTGACACAGAGAGGTGGAGGAGGCTACTTTTGCGCCTTTTGATGTTCTAGGCACTATACTTGAAAATACTGTGAAATAACATCCATTAAGTCTACTTAATAACTGTGAAGTAGATTTTATTATTACAGATTTTATAGATATGACAACAGCCCAAGGTCACGTTATTAGGAAGTGAAAAGTAGAGATTACAATCCTGATCTTTCCGAGCCTAAGTCTTGTATATTTTCTATCACTTTACATTGATTTTATTATTTGGTGTGTGTGACTTTATGTTAAAAGACATAGAAAGTGTGCCCTCTAGATCTCAGTGAGGCAGTGTTTGTCACATCCAATAGAAATAGCATGTACTTACTGAAAGTTCAGACCAGGGCAGTTGTCTGACCTAGCATTTTGGGTGCCAGTTAGAATGCCTCCATCACACACAGGGTATTTCGGTTGAACTGCTCTAACTGCATCCAGCTCCTTCAATTTCCTTACTTCCATCTTTGCCCTGGCCCAGTTCCAGCTCATGTTGGATTTGGGAAGTGAAGCAGAGTATAAGGAGTTTATTCCATCGATCTGCCTCCCCATATAAATGAATATGGCAACCCAAATTCAGATGATGTACAAAGCATGCATTTACACACATTTTGAAAATATTTCTAAGATTTGTTTACTTATTTGAATGATAGAGGGGGATGCAGAGAGAGACATTGAGCATTCTTCCATGGACTGGTGAACTGTCCAAAATGGCCACAAAATGTGTCCAGATCTGATTGTATCCAGGATCTAGGAACTCCCCATGCAATCTCCTATGTGGTTGCAATGAGCCATCATTCCTTGCCTGTAGCTCACGTTGGCAGGAAGCTCTGTATGACACTTAGAGTAACTGTGACTTGAACCAAGCACTCTGATATGGGATGTTGGCTCTAGTCCTGTGGTGCCATAAAGATTACCAAAAGCTCATATGAGCATTTCACAAAAAGTGGAGTACATTATATCCTACTTTTGTAGCCTTATTTCTTAATGTGTTACAGGTTTATATTTGCCTTTCTAAAACTGTTTTCATTATTATTATTATCATTTTATGCTACAATTAAATAGGCCCTGGGATTTTCCTTACCCCTTCCCCAAGCTACCTTCCCTACTGGGTTCCCCTATATTATTACCATAATACATAATACTTAAACAGCCATATGTCCATCATTGCGGGCAAGGACCATGGCAAAGAGCCGAACTTTGTAGCCTTGTTTCTTAATGTGTTACAGGTATTTTTTGAAACAAATCTTTTATAATTTATTTTAAAAAGTCATGTTTAATTAACCTGTTTGTTTTTCATTCTTTCCCTTGTAATTTCAAATAATTTTGGTTCCACATATCAATAGTTCAATAGTTTATTTTACTAATTATCTTTGGCATAATTTCTTAGTAAAAATTTGTTACACCATTAGATGTAGGAATAATATTTACATACATGTATTTTTCTATGATGGCAAGGTTTGCGAATAAGTGATTCATTTTGTAAATATTTATGTGGTTTATTCTTTGTCCAAGCTATTTCTACCATGCAGTTCAGTCTTTAATAAATATCAGAGTAATTGCTTTTACTTTTTAAAAATGCAGACTAACTTCTTTTTATTTGTAATAAATTATAAATTAAGTGACTTTACCTATACTTACGTGATAAGCCTTGTGAATCATATGGTTTTCCCAGTCCGAAATTTCACAAAATGATTGCAAATCATCTGGAGATCTCTCAGAATGAGGTTAAGCTTTCCACATGAATAGTTGTGATTGTTGCATGCTGTTGATATTCACTAGGTTGTGCAAGCTTTGTTCTCTGCAACATTTGATTTTATCTTACCTCTTACTGAATAAAATGGGATATGATTTATGCAGCACCATGAACTTACTGGAAGTGCAATATGCATTGATAATTTCACCGATTTTTTTTTTTAAACAGCATTTAGCCACGTGCTGCAAAACTGTTTTAGACCTTTATGGTTTCACAGAATCATAGTGAATTTTTCTGTAGAGATGATCGCCTTGAGGCAACTATGCAAAGCTGCCATGTGTAATGATTCTGAGTCTCTGTTGCCATTGCCTGAAGCTTTCATCCTCCCACATTGCCCTTAGCCTCTTACTTGACTAATCAAACAGTCCCCCATCTCACATCAGAGAGCAGCATTCATTGGCCAGTGCACAAGTCATCTCCAGTTTTAGGCCCATGTCATCTGCTTCCCTGAAATATTTCCTTTTTATCTGCATTTCGTTAGAGTGGATGCATACATTGACAGTGATATTTGTATGCTCTAGGATGATCATGCTCGTGTTCATCTAACATTTGTCTGCGTGTCTCTCCATCTTTTGTTATTTTTCAGTGGGCAGCTCGGTTTGTCGAGAGTACACTCCATAACTTAAAGGAAGAAAATATATATAAAAGCAAAAAGTAAGTTTCTTAGTGGTAACACTTAACAACTTTTAGCTCTTTTATTGTCACTTTCTTAATTAGGTAATGTTATAGGGATAATGAAATTTTAGTGAATGCAGCATTTTTCACTGTGAAGTATTTACTTGTTTTGTCCATTGTTTTAAATATTTACGTCACTGACATATAATTTGAAAGAAACTTCACACATTTTTATGTAGACTTTTATGTTTTTCAGTATTTAATATGGACTGAGCTAGTCATCCAATCTAGGATTACTAATTGAGAATCATGCTTAAATCTCCAGACTAAACAAGTATCTTTGCAGTGAAAAAGGCAAAAATTAAGAAGCTTCAGGAAAAACTTACAATAATGACTGAAATGTATAAATAAAATGAAATAAAATATCACCAGTGACAAGGATTATATGACAAGCTGCACTGGATGGCAAGAAAGCTAGAATTCAAAGCCTAAGCATATATTTCATGTTCAGTCTCTGTGATCACTGGATATTCACAATTCATGATTCATTTATAAAATATTATTCTTAAATACTTTCCTCAAGAAAGTGTTGAAAGTAATATTTGACATTCTAAGCTATTACACAAAGGCTTGTGTAATCATTATCATGTGATTCCTCAGTGTAAGATCACCTTAAATTAGATCATAATTGATGCTATCTGACTGGGTCAGGGGATTCAGTTCCATTCAATTTTGCGTGCATCCACCTCTAATATGTACAAAGCTGACACTTCTCCTTTGTGCTGATTGCTCCTGCTCAGGTATTCCATGTCTTAGTTAAAGATTCATTTGTCTAGTTGATCAGGGTGACTCCTCAAGCTATACTTGACATCAGTTTTTCTAGCATATATTATATTAATAAGCACTTTATGACATTTAAAATGCTAGAGAGGAACTTATTAAGGAAGCTTTATTTTGCCTAATGGGATGGAAGTACACTGTCCAAAATTGAGTGGCCTCATGGGTTCTGGCTTGGTGCAGTTGGAGAACAGTATAGAGACCATTTATCATGGAGTGGGCCAGGAAGCAGAGAGAGACTGGAGACATACTCTGCTTCTATAACCTGCTCTCTCTAGCGATCTGTCTCCTCTTGGCAACTGTTCAGTGACCTACAACCTCTCTTTTTGTGCAGCTAGCTTCTAGATGATATGATTTGATCCTGCCTCCACCACCAATGAGCTATCATCAATCGTTAGCCTTTCTTCTTTGATAATAAGATTGACTGATTTCAGGGAGGCAAATAATAACATTTTTACTCATTTTATAAATGTATTTTGACCATTTTTATGGTCTCTGTCCTCTTTTTATGTGTTTATTTGGAGATTCCCAGAGCCACTCTCCTTCCTCTCTCCTTATTCTCCCCCATTCCATTTTCTCCTATATTATAATAGTATTACTCTTTAGCAACAGTCATGAGTGCATTGTTTGTTATTGAAGTGTATCATGGGATTGTAGCTATAACTATTGATATAGAATCTAGTATCAGACTGTCAAGGTGTACTTGACAGCCTTACTTGGAGTCCTCCTTTCAGTTGGGAGTAGAGACGCAAACCAAAACATATCTTACATTACTGGTGTGCTCTCCTCCATTGTAAAATTCATCTATGAGAATATATGTATATACTTTTTACCCATATTTCTATTCTTTTTTGTATTTTGTGTGAGTGTTTCTCATCAGAGAAAACGTATTCTTTATTTTGGGGGTAGACTGGCCTATTTCACCTATCATAAATATGTATTTTCAAATGGCAGATTGGTACAAATGGCTCAAGTTCATTGTTATAGTTGTTGTGCGATATTCCAAAAAAGTAGATGCACCACATTGTTTTTGTTTTGTATAACCAATTCCACTTTCAAAGGATATCTGGATTGTTTGCATTTCTTTGCTATCGTGGATTGTGCTGCTGTAAATATAGGTATGCAGGCCACTTTCTCATATTCCGATTTCAATTCATGTGGATATATTCCCTGAAGCGGGATACTCAATCATGTGGCAGATCGGTTTCCACTTGGCAAAGCACTCTCCATACTGATTTCCATAGTGGCTGGACAAGGTACTCTTCCCACCAATGTGGAGCAGGTGTGCCTTTTCCCTCATTCTTATGAGAGGTGATATTAGTAGATTTCTGTGTGTATGACTTTCTCACTGGAGTGAGGTGGGACCTCAGTGTGGTTTGTATTTGCATTTCTCTAATGGCTATGGAGCCTGAGCGCTTTTTCATATGTCTGCCAGCCATTTGATTTTAGCCTTTTGACAAATTCCTGCTCATGTCCTTCATCCATTTCTTAATGGAGTTGTTTGTTTGTTGTTTGAGTATCTGAAGCTCTCAGTAAATCTTGGATGTTATTCCACTATCTGTTGTATATCATGCAAAGAATCTTTTTTCTTTTTTTCCCATTTGCTTGATTTACAGACTATTTTTCTCCAAACTCCCCACTATTATTCTGGTGTAATCCATTACCATTTATACCTGAGTCATTCCAATAGCTTCATGAGATCTTCCTGTTTTCATTGTTGCCTTCAAAGAATCATTCCCTGGCTACCTAATTAAAACCTCATGTGAAACCCCTCTTCCTCTTCTATATTTTATATTTTTTCATAGGCCTTATCATGTTTGTTTGTTGTCCTTATTGTCCTGTGATTGTTTTTTAAAAGCATTTTCACATTTAAGGTAAACATCATGAGTGAATGTTGTTCTCCTGTTCGTGTCTAAAGCTATGCAAGCCTGAATACATGTGAGACTAAAATCAGAAACCCAGAGCTGCTTTCAGAGCTCCCAGTTGGGTGCAGGAGCCCATCTACCTAAGCACTCTTGTGCTGCTTTCCAGGCTGCATTAGCAGGGAGCATTGTTGGAGACCTGGGAGCAGCCAGGTCTTAAACAAGCACCCATATGGAATGCTGGTGTCACAGGCAGAGTCTTAACATACCATATACCTCAGTGCCAGCCTCAGAAATTTCAGTTATGAAATATTTCTGTAGCTCATGTTTCTTTTAAAGTGCAATAAAATACAATAATTTGATGCTTCATTAGTAAATTAATTAGTAAATTAATGAAGGGCATTCCTGGCTAATTTTTACTTTCTGTTTTAAAAAAATGTTCTGCTTGCTAACATTTGTAATATAACATCAGTGCTAACAAGTAATTCATTAAGCATATATTTCCAGCTGAGATTGAGCAAGGCAAAATAAGTTTCAGTTCTCATTGTATAAACAAGTGTCTAATACCCAGTATGTATTGTGCCACATTTTGGTGGTCGTTAGTTAATTAGCTACTTACTGTGATGCCCAAGCATAGTACTGAAATGTCTTGCGCTGTTCTGCGCGTAAGCAGGATACTATGTTTTTCCTTTTTTAAAGAGAATGTATTTGTGTCAGATAAATTTTGTTTTGGCATTAATTACAGTGCTATCAACTCTGAGCCCAATGTTAATAAGTGAATAATACTATATTAAATGAATCAAAACTAAAGCAAACCTAGAATATAGTAAGTATTGGTTGACTGATGAAAGTGTTTTGTTATAATGTAGCGGAAATGTTGCCTAGTGTTTTCCTTAGAAGTAATGATACAGCATTTAACACTTCAGGATTTTTTCACTGATAAAATATTTTCTTAATTGCTTTTACGGTCTAAAGTTAGACACCAGGGAACACAGAATTACTGAGAGAAAGAGAAAGAAATTTATCGAAAGAGAGCAAGGAAAATGAACTAGCTGCTGGTTCATTCCGCAGAAGTCTGCAAGGCCACAGAGCTTCTCCCGGACAGAGATCTGTCTACTGTTTTCCTCCTAGGATAGCTGAAACAGTCAGGGCTGGGGCAGAGCACACAAGCTTCATCCTGGTCTCCCGTTTGGGTACTAGGCATCTCAGATATCAGGTACCTTCCTTGCAGAGCTGATTTAGTCATTAATATGAGTATCTGCAAGGTGTGTGAGCAGCTTATGTTAAAATCTCAGGGCTCTATAAGTACATACTATTGCAAGTAGTATGCACACTAATAGAAACAGGCAGTACTTTTTGTACTACTAGCAAAATTTACTTTGGGTGTAGTTTGATTTTGCATCTTTCTGATCAGACCCAGAAGCCAACTCAAGACTTAAAACTGATGTAAAATGATTTATTCATTTTCTTATTCGAAAATCAGCATTAGAGAGAGGGAGAGGAACCTTGCATCTGCTGGTTGATACTGCACATTCCTGCAGCAGCCAGTGCTGTGCCTGGCTGAGGATCTGCATGTGGGATTCCCACATCATTAACCACCAATCTAAAATGACTTAAACATGGTTTATTGTGGCTGACCCCTGTGTATCAAATATAATGCTGCTTTATATAGGAAGACTGGATAAATGTTATGTGTTCTCATCATTTCACTTTTTTAACCTTTTAAATCTAATTTCTACGTGAAATTCCTACACAAAACGTTGGTGTCTGTTGTGATAGCAGTAGTATTTTAGATGGTTTGCGTTAAAATTTGAATTTATAATGTTAAATACTATGCCAGGTATGTTTATATAGCAGTTTTATGTTGTGTTTGTAATGATAAGTACGAAAATACTTTTGGGAATCACCAATTTTGATATAGTTAAGCAATAAAGTTCATTGTTTTATCATGTGTATTAAGGGAAATATGTAATATTTTGCTTAAGGGAATTAATGACAAAGGGAAATTGCCAACTAAAGAAAGAAGATCATCTTTTCAAAGTGGATGATACACTTCACTGTGAAACACAAGCGATCACCCTCAATCGGTATGAAATGCTTTTTCTTTTGTGTGTTGGAGAGTAGGTAAAAGCTCACTACGAGAAAAAATCAGAGAAAATGCAGAGTTAATATTATTTGGATAGGTATATGTGATTTTTTAAAATTTATTCAATTTTCTTGGAAAGGCAGATTTACAGATAGAAGGAGAAAAGATCTTTCATTGGCTGGATCACTCAAGTGGCTGCAATAGCCAGAGCTGAGCTGATCCAAAGCCAAGAGCTTTCTGGGTCTTCCACATGGTTGTAGGGTCCCAAGGCTTTGCGCCAGCCTCCTTTTCCAGGCCAGAAGTAGGGAGCTGGATCGGAAGTGGAGCAGCTGAGGTAGGAACTGCTGCCCACATAAGATCCCTATGATTTGCCATGTGAAGATTTAGCCATCACACTAGACTGTTTAAAAGTCTCTTTTCATGTATTTATTTTATTTGAAAGTTAGAGGTACAGAAAGACAGATAAAGGTTAGATTGGCTTGGCCACATGACCAGAAGTAGAGCTCCTGTAATCTGAATGAGGTGCCTCTATGAGATTATGGTGCCTCAGGCATAGATTTATCCCATTATGCCACTGAGCCAGCTTTGTTTACAAGACTTTAAGTCCAGCTTTAACCTTGGATCCTTCTTCACTTGGCCCAAGGAAATAATGTAAAGGCTCTAGACAAAAGGCCAGGTTCAGCTGTATGTGAATAGTTGTGCATCACACAAAAAGCAAAGTTGGATTTTATCTTAAAGATTTAGCTTGTTAGTCTTTTTTAATTGAGTCATGTGTTTGAAAGGCAGCAAACAGAAAAAGAGGAGAAACATGGAGCAAGGAACAATTAGAGAATGAATGAATGAATGAAGCTTTTATGTGCTGACTCATTCTCAATGACCACAGCTGTGGGTGGGACAGTATGAAACAAGGAGCCAGTAGCTTGCTGTGGGTGTCCTACATGGGCCCAAACACGTAGGCCATTTTTCTCTGTGTTCCCAGGCACATTAGCAGGGAGCTAGATAATGTGGGGCAGCTGGAACTTAAATGAGTGCCCATGAGAGATGTGGGTGATGCAACAGCAGCCTTTGACCACCTTGTCACAGTGCTGTCCCCATCATTTTAATCTTGCATAGGTAATGAATAACATTTGCCAAATAGAGGACATTGATTTCCTATGATCACATTAAGATTTCAGATGACTGGATAAGCCTCCCGTGATCATACTTAAAGCAGATACACACACAGTCTAAATCTTGGGATGACCTTTGTTTCAGGATTGCCTAAATACTAGAATATTAACATCAGATCATGTTTTGTAAAGAACGTGATAGTTCCTCATGTTTGTTTCTCAATAGGTATAGTTTTGGGAGATTTTCCCCTAGAATAGAAAATTCTTGATGTAAATAATGTTTTATGAGTGCCCTGTGCATTGTGCTTATACATTAATGTCAAAATAATTTTTCGTCCTAGCTGGAGAATCAAAGTCCTTGAACAAGAATTGGAAAGAACAATCGATTACTTTCAAATACAGGTGTGTGTGATGTGTGCTTGCACATGTGTGTACCATTCATTATTACCAGGTGCAGGTGTGGGTGTCTGTGTGTGTTTCTACATGAATGCATGTACCATTCATTATTAACAGGTATAGGTGTGTGTGTGTGTGTGTGTCTGTGTGTCTGTGTAACATTCAGTATTACCAGGTATACATATGTGTGTGCGTATGTGCATGTGTGTACCACTCTTTATTAGGTACAGGTGTGTGTGAGTGTGTGTGTGTGTGTGTCTGTGTGTGTGTGTGTGCGCGCATGCACACATGCATACAAGGACCATTCTTTGTTATCAAGTACAGGTATGTGTGTGTGCACACGTGTATGCATGTACCAGTCGTTATAATCATGTTTAGGTATGTGTGTATGTGTGTGCAAGCACATGCATAGATGTAGGTCCTAACACTTGAGTGTTGAATTGAAAGAGAAAATGAATTTCTCCATCAGTTGCACAGTTTTGTTTAGAATGTCACATGTGGCTAAGACGTTTCAACAGTTTCAGGATTTCAAAGAGCATGACACAAGACTTCTTAGGTATCATGTCTCCTGCCTTGTTTTAAAAGTACATTAGATTTCACAAATGGAAATTATTGACCAAAGAACCTAAAGTGGAAATTTATCAATTATATTTTAATTGTCTTCACATATTCCTATAATACGTGATGTGTACGTGAAAATTTGCATCAATATTGTTGTTAGTGATGTTAGTGATGTTTGAAATAGTTTTGACTTTTTGAGTAATTTCCTAAGCAAATGATAGGTACGTTTTTAATATAAGAAAAGTATACATTTAAAATATTCTGTTTTTCAGATGATTTATTTAAAGAAAAATGCAAATGACAATTGGGTG
The DNA here is from genome assembly GCF_017591425.1 of Ochotona curzoniae. Taxonomy (NCBI): domain Eukaryota; kingdom Metazoa; phylum Chordata; class Mammalia; order Lagomorpha; family Ochotonidae; genus Ochotona; species Ochotona curzoniae. The sequence goes on from NW_024466782.1 coordinate 64,230, forward strand.
AGTTTCAAATTCCCTTAAAGCTTTTTACCTTTTATCAATGAAATTATGATTTTACTTCCAGAAGATAATACTGAGCAACTAAATTGAAGAAAATAAATTGCTATGCAAAAGGATCACTTTATTTTAATTGCACCCAAAGTGGAATTACCCTTCTTGTGAGAATGAACACATTGACCAATCCATACAGTCTGGTTTTAGCGCATTGCTATTTCAAAAGGAACCTATACTGTCCACAAGGGTCAGAAGGATGTGATGTGTATATACAAATATCAGGGTCACAGATTCACATTGTTGGGGCATTGGATTGCCAGTTGTTATTTATGAAGCAAAAAAGTTCTCTGAGTCATTTTAATCATTTGTAAACAATGGGGTGGATAAGCGCTAACTAAGCCTCTTCTACTTCTAAAATTCAGGGTTTTTAAAATATTTATTGAGTTACTCACTACATATTTAGAAGTGGGTGATTGTGAACACTGGTGTGTGCTGCAGAGGAACTACATGAGGTTATGAGGTGTCTGTTGGAGAGTCCCTGACACAGAGAGGTGGAGGAGGCTACTTTTGTGCCTTTTGATGTTCTAGGCACTATACTTGAAAATATTGTGAAATAACATCCATTAAGTCTACTTAATAACTGTGAAGTAGATTTTATTATTACAGATTTTATAGATGAGACAACAGCCCAAGGTCACGTTATTAGGAAGTGAAAAGTAAAGATTACAATCCTGATCTTTCCGAGCCTAAGTCTTGCATATTTTCTATCACTTTACATTGATTTTATTATTTGGTGTGTGTGACTTTATGTTAAAAGACATAGAAAGTGTGCCCTCTAGATCTCAATGAAGCAGTATTTGTCACATCCAATAGAAATAGCATGTACTTACTGAAAGTTCAGACCAGGGCAGTTGTCTGACCTAGCATTTTGGGTGCCAGTTAGAATGCCTCCATCACACACAGGGTATTTCGGTTGAACTGCTCCGACTGCATCCAGCTCCTTCAATTTCCTTACTTCCATCTTTGCCCTGGCCCAGTTCCAGCTCATGTTGGATTTGGGAAGTGAAGCAGAGTATAAGGAGTTTATTCCATCGATCTGCCTCCTCACATAAATGAATATGGCAACCCAAATTCAGATGATGTACAAAGCATGCATTTACACACATTTTGAAAATATTTCTAAGATTTGTTTACTTATTTGAATGATAGAGGGGGATGCAAAGAGAGACATTGAGCATTCTTCCATGGACTGGTGAACTATCCAAAATGGCCACAAAATGTGTCCAGATCTGATTGTATCCAGGATCTAGGAACTCCCCATGCAATCTCCTATGTGGTTGCAATGAGCCATCATTGCTTGCCTGTAGCTCACGTTGGCAGGAAGCTCTGTATGACACTTAGAGTAACTGTGACTTGAACCAAGCAGTCTGATATGGGATGTTGGCTCTAGTCCTGTGGTGCCATAAAGATTACCAAAAGCTCATATGAGCATTTCACAAAAAGTGGAGTACATTATATCCTATCTTTGTAGCCTTATTCCTTAATGTGTTACAGGTTTATATTTGCCTTTCTAAAACCGTTTTCATTATTATTATTGTCATTTTATGCTACAATTAAATAGGCCCTGGGATTTTCCTTACCCCTTCCCCAAGCTGCCTTCCCCTACTAAGTTCCCCTATATTATTACTATAATACTTAATACGTAAACAACCATATGTCCATCATTGTGGGCATGGACTATGGCAAAGAGCCCAACTTTGTAGCCTTGTTTCTTAATGTGTTACAGGTATTTTTTGAAACAGATCTTTTATAATTTATTTTAAAAAGTCATGTTTAGTTAACCTGTTTGTTTTTTCATTCTTTCCCTTGTAATTTCAAATAATTTTGGTTCCACATATCAATAGTTCAATAGTTTATTTTACTAATTATCTTTGGCATAATTTCTTAGCAAAAATTTGTTACACCATTAGATGTAGGAATAATATTTACATACATGTATTTTTCTATGATGGCAAGGTTTGCGAATAAGTGATTCATTTTGTAATTATTTATGTGGTTTATTCTTTGTCCAAGCTATTTCTAACATGCAGTTCAGTCTTTAATAAATATCAGAGTAATTATTTTACTTTTTAAAAATGCAGACTAACTTTTTATTTGTAATAAATTATAAATTAAGTGATTTACCTATACTTACGTGATAAGCCTTGTGAATCATATGGTTTTCCCAGTCCGAAATTTCACAAAATGATTGCAAATCATCTGGAGATCTCTCAGAATGAGGTTAAGCTTTCCACATGAATAGTTGTGATTGTTGCATGCTGTTGATAATCACTAGGTTGTGCAAGCTTTGTTTTCTGCAACATTTGATTTTATCTTACCTCTTACTGAATAAAATGGGATATGATTTATGCAGCACCATGAACTTGCTAGAAGTGCAACATGCATTGATAATTTCACCTATTTTTTTAAAAAATAGCATTTAGCCACGTGCTGCAAAACTGTTTTAGACCTTTATGGTTTCACAGAATCTCAGTGAATTTTCTGTAGAGATGATGGCCTTGAGGCAACTATGCAAAGCTGCCATGTATAATGATTCTGAGTCTCTGTTGCAGTTGCCTGAGGCTTGCATCCTCCCACATTGCCCTTAGCCTCTTACTTGACTAATCAAACAGTCCCTCATCTCACATCAGAGAGCAGCATTCATTGGCCAGTGCACAAGTCATCTCCAGTTTTAGGCCCATGTCATCTGCTTCCCTGAAATATTTCCTTTTTATCTGCATTTCGTTAAAGTGGATGCATACATTGACAGTGATATTTGTATGCTCTAGGATGATCATGCTCGTTTTCATCACATTTGTCTGCATGTCTCTCCATCTTTTGTTATTTTTCAGTGGGCAGCTCGGTTTGTCGAGAGTACACTCCAAAACTTAAGGGAAGAAAATGTATATAAAAGCAAAAAGTAAGTTTCTTAGTGGTAACACTTAACAACTTTTAGTTCTTTTATTGTCACTTTCTTAATTAGGTAATATTATAGGGATAAATAATGAAATTTCAGTGAATGCAGCATTTTTCACTGTGAAGTATTTACTCATTGTTTTAAATACTTAGGTCACTGACATATAATTTGAAAGAAACTTCACAGATTTTTATGTATGCTTTTATGTTTTTCAGTATTTAATATGGACTGAGCTAGTCATCTAATCTAGGATTACTAATTGAGAATCACGCTTAAATCTCCAGACTGAACAAGTATCTTTGCAGTGAAAAAGGCAAAAATTAAGAAGCTTCGGGAAAAACTTACGATAATGACTGAAATGTATAAATAAAATGAAATAAAATGTCACCAGTGACAAGGATTATATGACAAGCTGCACTGGATGGCAAGAAAGCTAGACTTCAAAGCCTAAGCATATATTTCATGTGCAGTCTCTGTGATCACTGGATATTCACACTTCATGATTCATTTATAAAATATTATTTCATCTTAAATACTTTCCTCAAGAAAGTGTTGAAAGTGATATTTGACATTCTAAGCTATTACACAAAGGCTTGTGTAATCATTATCATGTGACTCCTGAGTGTAAGATCACCTTAAATTAGATCATAATTGATGCTATCTGACTGGGTCAGGAGATTCAGTTCCATTCAATTTTGCGTGCATCCACCTCTAATATGTACAAAGCTGACACTTCTCCTTTGTGCTGATTGCTCCTGCTCAGGTATTCCATGTCTTAGTTAAAGATTCATTTGTCTAGTTGATCAAGGTGACTCCTCAAGCTATACTTGACATCAGTTTTTCTAGCATATATTATATTAATAAGCACTTTATGACATTTAAAATGCTAGAGAGGAACTTATTAAGGAAGCTTTATTTTGCCTAATGGGATGGAAGTACACTGTCCAAAATTGAGTGGCCTCATGGGTTCTGGCTTGGTGCAGTTGGAGAACAGTATAGAGACCATTTATCATGGAGTGGGCCAGGAAGCAGAGAGAGACTGGAGACATACTCTGCTTCTATAACCTGCTCTCTCTAGCGATCTGTCTCCTCTTGGCAACTGTTCAGTGACCTACAACCTCTCTTTTTGTGCAGCTAGCTTCTAGATGATATGATTTGATCCTGCCTCCACCACCAATGAGCTATCATCAATCGTTAGCCTTTCTTCTTTGATAATAAGATTGACTGATTTCAGGGAGGCAAATAATAACATTTTTACTCATTTTATAAATGTATTTTGACCATTTTTTTTGGTCTCTGTCCTCTTTTTATGTGTTTATTTGGAGATTCCCAGAGCCACTCTCCTTCCTCTCTCCTTATTCTCCCCCATTCCATTTTCTCCTATATTATAATAGTATTACTCTTTAGCAACAGTCATGAGTGCATTGTTTGTTATTGAAGTGTATCATGGGATTGTAGCTATAACTATTGATATAGAATCTAGTATCAGACTGTCAAGGTGTACTTGACAGCCTTACTTGGAGTCCTCCTTTCAGTTGGGAGTAGAGACGCAAACCAAAACATATCTTACATTACTGGTGTGCTCTCCTCCATTGTAAAATTCATCTATGAGAATATATGTATATACTTTTTACCCATATTTCTATTCTTTTTTGTATTTTGTGTGAGTGTTTCTCATCAGAGAAAACGTATTCTTTATTTTGGGGGTAGACTGGCCTATTTCACCTATCATAAATATGTATTTTCAAATGGCAGATTGGTACAAATGGCTCAAGTTCATTGTTATAGTTGTTGTGCGATATTCCAAAAAAGTAGATGCACCACATTGTTTTTGTTTTGTATAACCAATTCCACTTTCAAAGGATATCTGGATTGTTTGCATTTCTTTGCTATCGTGGATTGTGCTGCTGTAAATATAGGTATGCAGGCCACTTTCTCATATTCCGATTTCAATTCATGTGGATATATTCCCTGAAGCGGGATACTCAATCATGTGGCAGATCGGTTTCCACTTGGCAAAGCACTCTCCATACTGATTTCCATAGTGGCTGGACAAGGTACTCTTCCCACCAATGTGGAGCAGGTGTGCCTTTTCCCTCATTCTTATGAGAGGTGATATTAGTAGATTTCTGTGTGTATGACTTTCTCACTGGAGTGAGGTGGGACCTCAGTGTGGTTTGTATTTGCATTTCTCTAATGGCTATGGAGCCTGAGCGCTTTTTCATATGTCTGCCAGCCATTTGATTTTAGCCTTTTGACAAATTCCTGCTCATGTCCTTCATCCATTTCTTAATGGAGTTGTTTGTTTGTTGTTTGAGTATCTGAAGCTCTCAGTAAATCTTGGATGTTATTCCACTATCTGTTGTATATCATGCAAAGAATCTTTTTTCTTTTTTTCCCATTTGCTTGATTTACAGACTATTTTTCTCCAAACTCCCCACTATTATTCTGGTGTAATCCATTACCATTTATACCTGAGTCATTCCAATAGCTTCATGAGATCTTCCTGTTTTCATTGTTGCCTTCAAAGAATCATTCCCTGGCTACCTAATTAAAACCTCATGTGAAACCCCTCTTCCTCTTCTATATTTTATATTTTTTCATAGGCCTTATCATGTTTGTTTGTTGTCCTTATTGTCCTGTGATTGTTTTTTAAAAGCATTTTCACATTTAAGGTAAACATCATGAGTGAATGTTGTTCTCCTGTTCGTGTCTAAAGCTATGCAAGCCTGAATACATGTGAGACTAAAATCAGAAACCCAGAGCTGCTTTCAGAGCTCCCAGTTGGGTGCAGGAGCCCATCTACCTAAGCACTCTTGTGCTGCTTTCCAGGCTGCATTAGCAGGGAGCATTGTTGGAGACCTGGGAGCAGCCAGGTCTTAAACAAGCACCCATATGGAATGCTGGTGTCACAGGCAGAGTCTTAACATACCATATACCTCAGTGCCAGCCTCAGAAATTTCAGTTATGAAATATTTCTGTAGCTCATGTTTCTTTTAAAGTGCAATAAAATACAATAATTTGATGCTTCATTAGTAAATTAATTAGTAAATTAATGAAGGGCATTCCTGGCTAATTTTTACTTTCTGTTTTAAAAAAATGTTCTGCTTGCTAACATTTGTAATATAACATCAGTGCTAACAAGTAATTCATTAAGCATATATTTCCAGCTGAGATTGAGCAAGGCAAAATAAGTTTCAGTTCTCATTGTATAAACAAGTGTCTAATACCCAGTATGTATTGTGCCACATTTTGGTGGTCGTTAGTTAATTAGCTACTTACTGTGATGCCCAAGCATAGTACTGAAATGTCTTGCGCTGTTCTGCGCGTAAGCAGGATACTATGTTTTTCCTTTTTTAAAGAGAATGTATTTGTGTCAGATAAATTTTGTTTTGGCATTAATTACAGTGCTATCAACTCTGAGCCCAATGTTAATAAGTGAATAATACTATATTAAATGAATCAAAACTAAAGCAAACCTAGAAGATAGTAAGTATTGGTTGACTGATGAAAGTGTTTTGTTATAATGTAGCGGAAATGTTGCCTAGTGTTTTCCTTAGAAGTAATGATACAGCATTTAACACTTCAGGATTTTTTCACTGATAAAATATTTTCTTAATTGCTTTTACGGTCTAAAGTTAGACACCAGGGAACACAGAATTACTGAGAGAAAGAGAAAGAAATTTATCGAAAGAGAGCAAGGAAAATGAACTAGCTGCTGGTTCATTCCGCAGAAGTCTGCAAGGCCACAGAGCTTCTCCCGGACAGAGATCTGTCTACTGTTTTCCTCCTAGGATAGCTGAAACAGTCAGGGCTGGGGCAGAGCACACAAGCTTCATCCTGGTCTCCCGTTTGGGTACTAGGCATCTCAGATATCAGGTACCTTCCTTGCAGAGCTGATTTAGTCATTAATATGAGTATCTGCAAGGTGTGTGAGCAGCTTATGTTAAAATCTCAGGGCTCTATAAGTACATACTATTGCAAGTAGTATGCACACTAATAGAAACAGGCAGTACTTTTTGTACTACTAGCAAAATTTACTTTGGGTGTAGTTTGATTTTGCATCTTTCTGATCAGACCCAGAAGCCAACTCAAGACTTAAAACTGATGTAAAATGATTATTCATTTTCTTATTCGAAAATCAGCATTAGAGAGAGGGAGAGGAACCTTGCATCTGCTGGTTGATACTGCACATTCCTGCAGCAGCCAGTGCTGTGCCTGGCTGAGGATCTGCATGTGGGATTCCCACATCATTAACCACCAATCTAAAATGACTTAAACATGGTTTATTGTGGCTGACCCCTGTGTATCAAATATAATGCTGCTTTATATAGGAAGACTGGATAAATGTTATGTGTTCTCATCATTTCACTTTTTTAACCTTTTAAATCTAATTTCTACGTGAAATTCCTACACAAAACGTTGGTGTCTGTTGTGATAGCAGTAGTATTTTAGATGGTTTGCGTTAAAATTTGAATTTATAATGTTAAATACTATGCCAGGTATGTTTATATAGCAGTTTTATGTTGTGTTTGTAATGATAAGTACGAAAATACTTTTGGGAATCACCAATTTTGATATAGTTAAGCAATAAAGTTCATTGTTTTATCATGTGTATTAAGGGAAATATGTAATATTTTGCTTAAGGGAATTAATGACAAAGGGAAATTGCCAACTAAAGAAAGAAGATCATCTTTTCAAAGTGGATGATACACTTCACTGTGAAACACAAGCGATCACCCTCAATCGGTATGAAATGCATTTTCTTTTGTGGGTTGGAGAGTAGCTAAGAGCTCACTACGAGAAAAAATCAGAGAAAATGCACAGTTAATATTATTTGGATAGGTATATGAGATTTTTTTTTAATTTATTCAATTTTCTTGGAAAGGCAGATTTACAGATAGAAGGAGAAAAGATCTTTCATTGGCTGGATCACTCAAGTGGCTGCAATAGCCAGAGCTGAGCTGATCCAAAGCCAAGAGCTTTCTGGGTCTTCCACATGGTTGTAGGGTCCCAAGGCTTTGCGCCAGCCTCCTTTTCCAGGCCAGAAGTAGGGAGCTGGATCGGAAGTGGAGCAGCTGAGGTAGGAACTGCTGCCCACATAAGATCCCTATGATTTGCAAGGTGAAGATTTAGCCATCACACTGGACTGTTTAAAAGTCTCTTTTCATGTATTTGTTTTATTTGAAAGTTAGAGGTACAGAAAGACAGATAAAAGTTAGATTGGCTTGGCCACATGACCAGAAGTAGAGCTCCTGTAATCTGAATGAGGTGCCTCTATGAGATTATGGTGCCTCAGGCATAGACTTATCCCATTATGCCACTGAGCCAGCTTTGTTTACAAGACTTTAAGTCCAGCTTTAACCTTGGATCCTTCTTCACTTGGCCCAAGGAAATAATGTAAAGGCTCTAGACAAAAGGCCAGGTTCAGCTGTATGTGAATAGTTGTGCATCACACAAAAAGCAAAGTTGGATTTTATCTTAAAGATTTAGCTTGTTAGTCTTTTTTAATTGAGTCATGTGTTTGAAAGGCAGCAAACAGAAAAAGAGGAGAAACATGGAGCAAGGAACAATTAGAGAATGAATGAATGAATGAAGCTTTTATGTGCTGACTCATTCTCAATGACCACAGCTGTGGGTGGGACAGTATGAAACAAGGAGCCAGTAGCTTGCCTGTGGGTCTCCTGCATGGGCCCAAACACGTAGGCCATTTTTCTCTGCGTTCCCAGGCACATTAGCAGGGAGCTTGATAATGTGGGGCAGCTGGAACTTAAATGAGTGCCCATGAGAGATGTGGGTGATGCAACAGCAGCCTTTGACCACCTTGTCACAGTGCTGTCCCCATCATTTTAATCTTGCATAGGTAATGAATAACATTTGCCAAATAGAGGACATTGATTTCCTATGATCACATTAAGATTTCAGATGTCTGAATAAGCCTCCCATGATCATACTTAAAGCAGATACACACACAGTCTAAATCTTGGGATGACCTTTGTTTCAGGAGGGCCTAAATACTAGAATATTAACATCAGATCATGTTGTTTAAAGAACGTGATAGTTCCTCATGTTTGTTTCTCAATAGGTATAGTTTTGGGAGTTTTTCCCCTAGGATAGAAAATTCTTGATGTAAATAATGTTTTATGAGTGCCCTGTGCATTGTGCTTATACATTAATGTCAAAATAATTTTTCGTCCTAGCTGGAGAATCAAAGTCCTTGAACAAGAATTGGAAAGAACAATCGATTACTTTCAAATACAGGTGTGTGTGATGTGTGCATGCACATGTGTGTACCATTCATTATTACCAGGTGCAGGTGTGGGTGTCTGTGTGTGTGTACATGAATGCATGTACCATTCATTATTAACAGGTATAGGTGTGTGTGTGTGTGTGTGTAACATTCAGTATTACCAGGTATACATATGTGTGTGCGTATGTGCACGTGTGTACCACTCTTTATTAGGTACAGGTGTGTGTGTGTGTGTGTGTGTGTGTGTGTGCGCATGCACACATGCATACAAGCACCATTCTTTATTACCAAGTACAGGTATGTGTGTGTGCACACGTGTATGCATGTACCATTCATTATAATCATGTTTAGGTATGTGTGTGTGTGTGTGCAAGCACATGCATAGATGTAGGTCCTAACACTTGAGTGTTGAATTGAAAGAGAAAATGAATTTCTCCATCAGTTGCACAGTTTTGTTTAGAATGTCACATGTGGCTGAGACATTTCAACAGTTTCAGGATTTCAAAGAGCTTGACACAAGACTTCTTAGGTATCATGTCTCCTGCCTAGTTTTAAAAGTACATTAGATTTCACAAGTGAAAATTATTGACCAAAGAACCTAAAGTGGAAGTGTGTTACTTGTATTTTAATTGTCTTCACATATTCCTATAATATGTGATGTGTACATGAAAATTTGCATCAATATTGTTGTTAGTGATGTTAGTGATGTTTGAAATAGTTTTGACTTTTTGAGTAATTTCCTAAGCAAATGATAGGTACGTTTTTAATATAAGAAAAGTATACATTTAAAATATTCTGTTTTTCAGATTGTTTATTTAAAGAAAAATGCAAATGACAATTGGGTAAGTTTCAAATTCCCTTAAAGCTTTTTACCTTTTATCAATGAAGTTATGATTTAACTTCCAGAAGATAATACTGAGCAACTAAATTGAAGAAAATAAATTGCTATGCAAAAGGATCACTTTATTTTAATTGCACCCAAAGTGGAATTACCCTTCTTGTGAGAATGAACACATTGACCAATCCATACAGTCTGGTTTTAGCACATTGCTATTTCGAAAGGAACCTATACTGTCCACAAGGGTCAGAAGAATGTGATGTGTATATACAAATATCAGGGTCACAGATTCACATTGTTGGGGCATTGGATTGCCAGTTGTTATTTATGAAGAAAAAAGTTCTCTGAGTCATTTTAATCATTTGTAAACAATGGGGTGGATAAAGCGCTAACTAAGCCTCTTCTACTTCTAAAATTCAGGGTTCTTTAAATATTTATTGAGTAACTCACTACATATTTAGAAGTGGGTGATTGTGAACACTGGTCTGTGCTGCAGAGGAACTACATGAGGTTATGAGGTGTCTGTTGGGGAGTCCCTGACACAGAGAGGTGGAGGAGGCTACTTTTGCGCCTTTTGATGTTCTAGGCACTATACTTGAAAATACTGTGAAATAACATCCATTAAGTCTACTTAATAACTGTGAAGTAGATTTTATTATTACAGATTTTATAGATATGACAACAGCCCAAGGTCACGTTATTAGGAAGTGAAAAGTAGAGATTACAATCCTGATCTTTCCGAGCCTAAGTCTTGTATATTTTCTATCACTTTACATTGATTTTATTATTTGGTGTGTGTGACTTTATGTTAAAAGACATAGAAAGTGTGCCCTCTAGATCTCAGTGAGGCAGTGTTTGTCACATCCAATAGAAATAGCATGTACTTACTGAAAGTTCAGACCAGGGCAGTTGTCTGACCTAGCATTTTGGGTGCCAGTTAGAATGCCTCCATCACACACAGGGTATTTCGGTTGAACTGCTCTAACTGCATCCAGCTCCTTCAATTTCCTTACTTCCATCTTTGCCCTGGCCCAGTTCCAGCTCATGTTGGATTTGGGAAGTGAAGCAGAGTATAAGGAGTTTATTCCATCGATCTGCCTCCCCATATAAATGAATATGGCAACCCAAATTCAGATGATGTACAAAGCATGCATTTACACACATTTTGAAAATATTTCTAAGATTTGTTTACTTATTTGAATGATAGAGGGGGATGCAGAGAGAGACATTGAGCATTCTTCCATGGACTGGTGAACTGTCCAAAATGGCCACAAAATGTGTCCAGATCTGATTGTATCCAGGATCTAGGAACTCCCCATGCAATCTCCTATGTGGTTGCAATGAGCCATCATTCCTTGCCTGTAGCTCACGTTGGCAGGAAGCTCTGTATGACACTTAGAGTAACTGTGACTTGAACCAAGCACTCTGATATGGGATGTTGGCTCTAGTCCTGTGGTGCCATAAAGATTACCAAAAGCTCATATGAGCATTTCACAAAAAGTGGAGTACATTATATCCTACTTTTGTAGCCTTATTTCTTAATGTGTTACAGGTTTATATTTGCCTTTCTAAAACTGTTTTCATTATTATTATTATCATTTTATGCTACAATTAAATAGGCCCTGGGATTTTCCTTACCCCTTCCCCAAGCTACCTTCCCTACTGGGTTCCCCTATATTATTACCATAATACATAATACTTAAACAGCCATATGTCCATCATTGCGGGCAAGGACCATGGCAAAGAGCCGAACTTTGTAGCCTTGTTTCTTAATGTGTTACAGGTATTTTTTGAAACAAATCTTTTATAATTTATTTTAAAAAGTCATGTTTAATTAACCTGTTTGTTTTTCATTCTTTCCCTTGTAATTTCAAATAATTTTGGTTCCACATATCAATAGTTCAATAGTTTATTTTACTAATTATCTTTGGCATAATTTCTTAGTAAAAATTTGTTACACCATTAGATGTAGGAATAATATTTACATACATGTATTTTTCTATGATGGCAAGGTTTGCGAATAAGTGATTCATTTTGTAAATATTTATGTGGTTTATTCTTTGTCCAAGCTATTTCTACCATGCAGTTCAGTCTTTAATAAATATCAGAGTAATTGCTTTTACTTTTTAAAAATGCAGACTAACTTCTTTTTATTTGTAATAAATTATAAATTAAGTGACTTTACCTATACTTACGTGATAAGCCTTGTGAATCATATGGTTTTCCCAGTCCGAAATTTCACAAAATGATTGCAAATCATCTGGAGATCTCTCAGAATGAGGTTAAGCTTTCCACATGAATAGTTGTGATTGTTGCATGCTGTTGATATTCACTAGGTTGTGCAAGCTTTGTTCTCTGCAACATTTGATTTTATCTTACCTCTTACTGAATAAAATGGGATATGATTTATGCAGCACCATGAACTTACTGGAAGTGCAATATGCATTGATAATTTCACCGATTTTTTTTTTAAACAGCATTTAGCCACGTGCTGCAAAACTGTTTTAGACCTTTATGGTTTCACAGAATCATAGTGAATTTTTCTGTAGAGATGATCGCCTTGAGGCAACTATGCAAAGCTGCCATGTGTAATGATTCTGAGTCTCTGTTGCCATTGCCTGAAGCTTTCATCCTCCCACATTGCCCTTAGCCTCTTACTTGACTAATCAAACAGTCCCCCATCTCACATCAGAGAGCAGCATTCATTGGCCAGTGCACAAGTCATCTCCAGTTTTAGGCCCATGTCATCTGCTTCCCTGAAATATTTCCTTTTTATCTGCATTTCGTTAGAGTGGATGCATACATTGACAGTGATATTTGTATGCTCTAGGATGATCATGCTCGTGTTCATCTAACATTTGTCTGCGTGTCTCTCCATCTTTTGTTATTTTTCAGTGGGCAGCTCGGTTTGTCGAGAGTACACTCCATAACTTAAAGGAAGAAAATATATAT